>NC_043992.1:25247558-25300129 GCF_902150065.1 Myripristis murdjan
AAACACTTAAAAGCAGTGTTTCAGTGAAATAGTATATATTTAAATTTTACTTTCTGTATTTTTCCCTGAAGGTTGTTCTGTGCATTTATTTTCAGGTATCCTAGCCCGCAGAAATATACAGTTCAGCTGATTCTCAACTGACCCAACAGGTTAGGCTGCAGTCGATATACACCCCACCTTGTGTTTGTTTGTGTGTGTTTGTGTGGAGCAGTATCTAAGAAGTCTCTCTCCCTATGAAATCCTCTTATTAAAGTGAAACTCTAATGATCCACTGAAAAATTACTGCTTTGTTGAAGTGCATTGTGAAAGACTGTAGGCCCATCAGTGTTGCTGAAGCCAAATCATACAGATTGCTGAATCCATCATATGAATTCACTGAAGAGCAACAATCTCCAAACAGTCTCCAAAATACGCTGTACAACAGTGAAAAAGTAGGCCAGCCAGTAATGCAATATGTTTTCAATATCCAATTTATCCTGATCAATTGTTATTAACACAATTTTAAAAAAATAAAAATCAGTCACATGACAGTCCTAGTTTTTATACAATGCTAATCATTACTGTTTTTTTAGCCAACAGCACTGATGACATAACCAAGCGTCACCTGACTCAGAGGCACATGACTCGGTGAAGCTGGAAAAGCTGACAGTCCCGCTTTTATCACCTGTGGCTTTACAGGCTATTACATTCCAATAAAGTATCACAAGTCATTATTGTCTTCTTCTGTGTACAAAGTGTGAGGAAACATCATTTTTCCATAGTGGAAACAGTGACTTGGGTAATTCATCATCTGACTTTTTACACCATGATACAGTTTACTAAACTGTGCTTAATATATTGCTGTGATTGGAACTGATTTACTATCCATTTACAGGAACATCACTTCTATTAGCATTTGATGTCATTTAATAGTCTTTAGTGATATTCAGTTATGTTTATACAGAGGTAATACTAGTGTTACCTAGTGACACAGTACTATATTTTGGTCATACCTCCTATAATACGGTTGGTATGTTTATACTGTCATATATGGTTTTACTGATATTGATATTACTGAGGTCTTTGTTTTGTAACATCTGTGCAAAACCAACAATAGACTGTTGATACCTATACTCACTATTGATACATATGAGTATCTGCAACTATCAAACTGCCCTTCATTTTGAGATATTTGGTACATATGTAGTTGGTCTATAGATGTTTTTGACAATGTTACATTGTATTAGATTTATGGACATTTGAGTAAGCATGTTGACTGTATATGGTGCTACATTCAAAAAGATTTTTTACCCAGGTGTTGATTGAACAGACACGATACAGTGGGAATGTTTTGAAGTCATGTACTGTATATGGACAACACTGCCCTCAACAGGAGTGAGGGCCATCCAGCGTCACAAAATCAATGTGGAAGACATTGGGTAAGACCTAAATGTCATAAAAATATTGCTAGCTATACTAGTTAGAAATATTACCTGCTTCAAAAACAAAATTATGCTTGGCATCATGACCTTTACAGAACATGGTGACACTTTGACCCATAAAAAAATTTACTAAAGGAACAGCAAGAGTGCTTGTGGCAATTCTGTCAGATGACAGCTTCCTATATATGTGTGTGTGAACATTTGAACAGTAAACAAATAGCAGAACTGTTGTGTCAGAAACACTGTTAAAAGGTTAACTTCCTCTTGGTTAGATTCATTTTTAGCTGCTGGTTAGGGGTCATGCTCTTTGTCTGTGTGTTTGTGTGTGTGTGTGTGTGTGTGTGTGTGTGTGGGAGGGTGGGTATATATGTGTGTGTGTGTGTGTTGAATAAGAAATAACTTACATCTCTCTCTTTCTCTTTCTCTCAAGGCCACATCTATGCTGTGTATGGAACGAGAGTAGCAATAACAATACTACAGGCACAAATTTCTGAATAGTCACAATCAGCATGAGAATGGGTGTTATATTTATTTCTTTTGTATATATGCTTATGACTTAATATGTGTGCTTATGAATTAATGTGTGTCTTTCTCAGTGTGTGATTAAGTGGGTGTGTGCCTGCATATCAGAATATAAATGTAGGCCTGTCAGTCATCAGATTGAACTATATTGAACTAGATACTGAACTTGGAACCACAACTTTTATCTAGGCCAGTCCCAAGCTGGCTAATGTTTGACCACAAGAGGAATTTCCTGGTAGTGAACTAGGAGGAAAAACATGGACTGGACGGTATGTCAGGGGTGAAACAAATGATCAATTAGAGCAGGGCTAGGTTGCACTTGATATGTAAAAATGAGACTAGATCATTGGTCTCATTTAGCAAAAGCATTGTAATTATGTTTGTTTACTCTCTGAACTAGATTATTACTGTTACTACAAATGTAAAATAAAAGATAGAACGCAGTGTTTTTTTCATAATTGGAGGCCTTGCGTCTCTAAAATGTCATAGAAATGGCTATAAGGAGCTGCGGCCACAGGGTAGTTGGTGCTTGTTGTGGCAGAAACCCAAGAACCTGCTGTGAAAACTGTCAAAATGAAGAGGGAGGTCGTCCAGGCCTGCTTGGCATGGTGATTCTGGACTCAGCAGAGAGACACTGGCAGGCCAGAAAGGGTGCAGCCATAGTATGGTTGCAGAACCAGTAACCCGGGTGTGGGAGAGCTTTGGAAAGGTTATGGAGAATGGCTTTTGGACAGTCTCAAAGTGGTTCTGGAAAACCACTTAGCAAGTCAGGAAGGGAAGGCAGAACATATTGACCACAACTGGGGATACTGTGGAAAGAGCATTCTGTGGCTGTTCAGATCTGGCATTAACGTCTGTCCTGGGTGATGCGATCACAAATGGACAGCACTAAATACAAGTGTAGAGACACTCAAAATGTTTTGAAGAGGCACTGAGATCCGATCACTCAAGCCATTTTCTGAGGTGGCTTGAGATGCAACTGTCCTATTATTTTGTAGTGTGAACACATATGTGGATCCAGCTGCAATGAAGGACCGGCAAATAACCTGCGTGATCTCCATAAAAGGATTTGCCTATTTTTCTCCACAACAAGAGAGCATGAACTCCAGATCTATAAAATAAAGTAACAGTGCGTGAAACATGTCATGGTCAGAGAGAAATTGATCAGCTCTAAGAAAGAGCTGCTACGACCAAGCAAAACTGGTATCATGGTTGATAATCTATCCATGTAAAAAAAAAAAAGTTTTTTTTAGTGAAGGTCTTAGTTACACTAATATTGCTCATGTGAAGCAGCCACTTCGAGTTGGTCTTGTTGATTTTCTGGCAGGAAAAAAACAGTCAACGCATCTACAAGCAACCTGCAGGGCTTCGCTGTGAGGGGGTACGATCTGCAGTGGAAAATGATATCCAGGAAAGTAAAGTGAGTAGCGTCAGGGAGAGTTGAGTTGAGTCAAGCTGGTATGATGTAAGAGAAAAAGGCCAAAAAGTGTGGAAGTTGGTATCTGAACACAAGTGCTCATCTGGGACACATTTTCAATGCCAGGTTTGAACAATCCATCTCAACAGAATATAGACACCATCTGGATATATCACTATACAAAACACCAGGTCTGAACAGGATCTGTGAGAAAACTTGTAAACTAAATAGACATGCCTTCCAGACAGGATGCACATCTGGAAGATTCAGGCAGGTCAGAGCCCATTCTCATGAGCGATGTTGTCGTGGGAAAGTTGATGCTAAGGCGCCGTAAAGGAGAGACTCCAACAGATTATCAGACTTCAGATTCAGAAGGAATAATGCAGATTCTGTCATGGTACACTGGACCTTTTTTTTATTATTATTATTATTATTATTTTTACCATTTTGTAGATAAGAGAGGTTTCATGGAAATTTGTGATCTTTTTCTATGTTTGTCTTTGCAGATCTGGAAGACTTATGGCCATGCTAGGAGCTGGTCAGTCCCTGTAAAGGGGACTGACCAGAAGGGGTCCCTTCTGTTTGAGATATTTATGGACAGGATACCTTGTCGATTTCAGTGACATTGGTGGGTATCTCAGCATCTGTAGATGCTATTGTCCCTCTCATACTCCTTTTCCACCAAAGCGGTTCCAGGGCTGGTTTGGAGCCAGTGCCTGACTTAGCACCAGTTCTTTGGTTTTCCACCGCTCAAGCACTGGCCAAACTGGTTCCAAATCGGTTCCAGGCAAACACCAACTTCGAGCAGGGGTTAAACAGGAGCCAGAGAAAGAATCGATGACGTGACCCACCATGTCGTTGGTGGGTGGGCTTACAGACCCAAACGGGAGCAGCGAACGCTATAAACGTATAGCTAAACGTAGTCGTTGTTGTTCGTTCCGACCACGAATGCGACGGGTAGCTGGCAATAATTGCGTTTTTCGCCTCTGGACTGCAATGTAGGCTTGTAAACACACGAGCAGTATTTGCACCGCTACAATGGGTCGTCCATGTTTGTTGTTGTGATTCCGAGCGAGCGCCTCACACACCAATGTGATCACGTTGACGTAATGACGTGGCTCTGACTTGGCTCCGCTTGGCTCTTGGCCGATGGAAAAGTAAACCGGTTCTTTGTTGGAACCACTTAAGCACTGGCTCTAGCACCAGCACCGAACTAGCACCAGGTGGTTTTTGGTGGAAAAGGGGCTTCCGTTCATCTGACCATGATCTGAGGTGCTCAGGTGTGGAAAGAGGTGAAATACCTCATCCAGTTGAGGAAAGGGGCTGCTCCTCCAAGTGTATCTTGTGATATTATTCAAGAGTGAGTAATGTAGGCACTGCACCTGGTGATGGTGAGGAAAGAGCTGAGCCACAAAGCAAAGCCTTCAATTTATTGGTTGTTCTATGGTCACAAGCTTTGAGTTGTGACCAAAAGAATAAGACAGCCAAAACAGTAGACCAAACTTAGGTTCCTGCAGGATAACCGGCCTCATTCTGCATGACAGGGTTGATGAGTTCAGCATTTTGAGAGGACCTCAGTGCCGAGCTGCTGCTGCTTCAGATAAAAGCTTGAGAGAAGCTAGTTGAGGTTGCACTCAACACAGACCTAGGACCCTCTAGGGAGGAGATCTTACAGTTGGCCTGGGGACATCCCCAGGAGGAGCTGGGGGAAATTGCTGAGGAAAATTATGAGTAGGCTGGGTAAATGAACATTGTATTTCAATTTATAAACTGTAATGAGCTGTGATGGACTGGCGACCTGTCCAGGGTGTTTCACTGCCTTCGCCCTATGAGCGCTGGGATAGGCTCCAGCCCCCCGCCCCGCGACCCTAGTGAGGATAAGCGGTTTAGAAGATGAATGAATGAACTGTTATGAGTGTTCCTAATGGCAACTACAGCCATTACAACTAACCGTTTCAAGATGAGCAATTTATGTTGTGCTGCATGTTTCAGACAGAGAAAAATTGACAGGGAGTAGAGAGCATGGATGTGTTATTAAGAGGAAGCCCATGAATTACTACGTTTTCACCTGTCCAGTGTTCATTATGAAGTAATCTAACTGAGTCAGGACATCCTTGTGCTTCATTTCAGCATCCTAAACCACCTCAAATACCAGCTCAGTCTTCTCTTATAGGTCTCATGTGTCTGCCATAAAAGAAATAAGCTTTAGATAATGACAAAATAAATTTCTCTAGGAATGTGGGGACAGACATAATACAGAATAACTTTTTTGAGCACATGTTTATCTCAAAGGTTTTTTTCCCTCTCTTTTTTTAATGTGTGTGTGTGTGTGTGTGTGCGCGCGCGTGTGTGTGTGTGTGTGTGTGTGTGTGTGTGTGTCTGTGCCTGTGAGCGTAAGAGCACACGTTATTAGGCCAGTTTTGTGTGTATAGTAATTTGGCTGACATCATTGTTTTCTGCTGGCAGGATTAAGTCTCTGAATTGCCCAGTGTGTGTGTGTGTGTGTGTGTGTGTGTGTATGTGTGTGTGTGTGTGTGTGTGTGTGTGTGTGTGAATGTGTGTATATGCGTAGGTGAACTTCACAGGTTTATTGTTTTATTCCATCCATGTCAAAGTTTTTATGAAACCCAAATGTTAGACAGACGTCTGAGAATGTGTGAGTCACCTCATGATTTACAATAATTAGTCTGAACAGCCTTGGTGTTCAACCTTTTTTTTTTTTTTTTTTTTTCAGGGGAGTGACATTTCAAAGTAATTTCGCTTGTTGCCTGTAATCTTACAGGCTACTGCGTCAGGTAATGTAACAAAAATGATCATGTTTTTAATCTAGCTGACAGTGTATTGTTTTATTACTCCAGCATAATGTGAGGATTGGCAAAGATAAAATTGGTTGTTATTATAATATCCCCATGAAAAGTACAACAGGGATTCATTTCAGTTGTCACACACTAACAGATGTGCCCAAGAATAGATTTATCAACCCTGAGACAAGTGATTTTCATCAGACAAAAGATCGGCTATAGATAGATAGATTGATAGATAGAAATTTTATTCATCCTGAGGGAAATTCATGCACCTGGTAGCTTATACAACACATCTCAACACCAAAACTCCCTGCAATAATGGTAATAAAATAATATACACTATATTACCAAAAGTATTCGCTCACCCATTCAAATGATCAGAATCAGGTGTCCTAATCACTTGGCCTGGCCACAGGTGTATAAAATCAAGCACTCAGGCATGCAGACTGTGAAACAAGACATTTGTGAAAGAATGGGCCGCTCTCAGGAGCTCAGTGAATTCCAGCGTGGAACTGTCATAGGATGCCACCTGTGCAACAAATCCAGTCATGAAATTTCCTCGCTCCTAAATATTCCACAGTCAACTGTCAGCTCTATTATAACAAAATGGAAGCGTTTGGGAACAACAGCAACTCAGCCACGAAGTGGTAGGCCACGTAAAGTGACGGAGAGGGGTCAGCGGATGCTGAAGCGCATAGTGCAAAGAGGTCGCCGACTTTCTGCACAGTCAATTGCTACAGAGCTACAAACTTCATGTGACCTTCAGATTAGCCCAAGTACAGTACGCAGAGAGCTTCATGGAATGGGTTTCCATGGCCGAGCAGCTGCAGCCAAGCCACACATCACCAAGTGCAATGCAAAGCGTCGGATGCAATGGTGTAAAGCACGCCGCCACTGGCCTCTAGAGCAGTGGAGACGCGTTCTCTGGAGTGATGAATCACGCTTTTCCATCTGGCAATCTGATGGACGAGTCTGGGTTTGGAGGTTGCCAGGAGAACGGTACATTTCAGACTGCATTGTGCCGACTGTGAAATTTGGTGGAGGAGGAATTATGGTGTGGGGTTGTTTTTCAGGAGCTGGGCTTGGCCCCTTAGTTCCAGTGAAAGGAACTTTGAATGCTTCAGGATACCAAAACATTTTGGACAATTCCATGCTCCCAACCTTGTGGGAACAGTTTGGAGCGGGCCCCTTCCTCTTCCAACATGACTGTGCACCAGTGCACAAAGCAAGGTCCATAAAGACATGGATGACAGAGTCTGGTGTGGATGAACTTGACTGGCCTGCACAGAGTCCTGACCTGAACCCGATAGAACACCTTTGGGATGAATTAGAGCGGAGACTGAGAGCCAGGCCTTCTCGACCAACATCAGTGTGTGACCTCACCAATGCGCTTTTGGAAGAATGGTCAAAAATTCCTATAAACACTCTCCTCAACCTTGTGGACAGTCTTCCCAGAAGAGTTGAAGCTGTAATAGCTGCAAAAGGTGGACCGACATCATATTGAACTCTATGGGTTAGGAATGGGATGGCACTTCAGTTCATAGTATGAGTAAAGGCAGGTGAGCGAATACTTTTGGTAATATAGTGTAGGATGATATAGGAATAGAAAAAAAAGTGGTCCTCTACCCGAGGCCTGGGAGCCTGAGGCTTCTGCACAGTATCTTATCTGTTCTGAGGACGGTGCTCTTCTGGACAGAGGTCTCAGATGGTGCTCCTGGAATCTGCTGGAGCCACTGTCCCACTTTGGGGATTACAGCCCCAAGAGATTGATTTCTTTTATAAAATATTTAATTTTAGATAGACAATGTTTAACAGAAGTGCTGTATTTAAGCTGTGGTATTGTATTGCTTTGGCAGCTGCCTATTGCTGTCACAAGTGACGACACAATTGAACACTGTTCTGTCGATACAGTCATAATGAGAAATGTGAAAACTGGCACAGTGTTCTACACTGTAGTGTTGTTTTGACTCATTTTTTTTTTCACTTTGAATGGCTTTTTATATATTCACACCCATGTGCCTAACAGCAGCACATTTCAGATACTTTCTAACATCAAAAAGAAACAGAAGCTGTTAGCAGCTATAAATGTCATTAAGGACAATGACAGCTCAGCCATGAAATGTTTTTCTGTGGATCTTTATGTGAACTTTTTTGTAAGCTGTAAATTGTGCTGTGACAGATACAAGGTTCACCTAAATGCCATATGTCTCATTTTCCATAAATCTTTGTCCCTTAAGGATGTGTCTGTCCATCATATGTGATATCTCGAGTAATATTTCAGACATCTCTAATCTTACTTTGTTGAAACTCAGAGGGATAGTGGATCTTCCCACTGTTTGTAAATGTAAAAAAAAAAAAAAAAAAAAAAAAAAAAATATATATATATATATATATATATTCTGATTGGCCAAATGGAGGTAATATAATTAAATATAAAAAATGTATGCCGTACACAATATGTCAGACAGCACTAGAAATATTTTAATAAAACCTGAAGGAATGGTGGCTTTGGGCACTTGTTCTTCTGTTTGAAAAACCTGCCTAGTGGGGATCAAATTTAAACTTTTAAAGACCAAATCTGCTGCATTCCTCTACTTTTGAGAAAGGTTTGTAGGAATGATGCATCATGTTACTGAGTGGCCCAAGCAAATACCTGCATCATATGTGGAGGGTGAAATATCTACTTGTTCCATGTTATAGCCTTGCTTTTGGATATTTTTACACTCATAACATCATATTACCATGGGCTAAAACCTCAGCTGTTCACCAAAACCTGAGGATTTTGCTATATTTATTGGCTTTAATTCTGACATCTAATTGCAAACATCTAATCTTCATTTATCCAGCAACTACCTTCCTTTCGTTCAAATCTCCTGATGAATCTACTTTGAAATGACAACTGACATTTAAAGAAGGTTGGATAACTGGTGATATGCAATCTACATTTTAATAATGGTAGGCTACTTTGCCATAGCAATGCAGCGGAGAACACCTTGCAAAATTGCAAGCAGGTCTTCAGGAGAAAGTAAAAAAGATAGGTGCCAAGGATGTGTGGTGTTGTGCAAAATGTCACATACAGTAATGCAGGAAATGGGAGGAAATAATGTGGTTAGGTGTTGTTTGACTTTGAGCAAAACCTGAATGCACACCTCATCTATAACCACAGAGTGCCATGGCGGATAAACTGAAGCTTTTTTTTTTTTCATTAGACTTACGCTCTCTCTAACCCCAAGTCGAACACAACCACTGACAGTGGAAGTCTAACCCTCAGCCTGATGTTGACCTAAGCCTAATTCTAATCCAAACTCTGAAATCTCTCATTCATGTATGCACCTCATGTTTAGTTGTTAGGATGGTGGTTGTGCAGATAAGAGAGGTAGGCTAATTTTTTTGCTCGTACTGAGTGTGATTTTGCTGGAGGCTCCTACACACAAACACATACAGAGCTGCACAGACTCATACAGAGACACGTGGATGCAGACATGCACATACAGAGGCAAACAAGTAGTCATAAAAAAACAGAAAACGCCTACCAACTTTGTCACCTCCTTGGCTGCATATAGTATACATGCACATATGCGGTGTTATGTAGAATATGTGGGTTTAGTAGTAGATGTGGGTAAATAAATGTGTACCAACATCTAATTGATGGATTGCAAGGTTTTTGTGATTTTATCTGAATTATGCCAAGACTGAACGTGAGACAGTGATTTATATAAAATTTATATGTGATGATGTAATTCATATCCTAATATATTGTATCAGGAGGTATAAACAAAAATAAGAATATGCACGTTTAACAAGATTACCATTTTAGTTTGAGGTCCATTCTTTTTTCACAAACGTGAACCTTTTCTCTTCTACTGGGCCCTCAAGGACCAGGCACCTTACTTTTCACCTCACAGAAATTTGGCTTTGGGGTTTAGTTGCATTTTAATCACAGACAGGCCTCATGTCTTCTTCTGAAAGCTCTCCATTTCCTGTCTGTCTGAAGCAGAACTCTGCTTAAACAGTCAAATTAGTCAGACTTAGTCAGACTTTTCAGGAGATTTTTCATGGAACGAACTGAGATCTCTGCCTGTAGTCTGGAGCTGGCAGATGGTTGACTCAACTTGATGGTGCCCACAAGCAACTGGCCTCAGTCCCAAAACCTGATTCTTGCACCATACCTTGTCTTGCACTGCCTTTCATATAAAAGTTAATATGCCAGCTAAACTACACACCCAAGACCATATTTAACAATTCTACTGAAGTGGTGGTTATTGACCTTTTTAGTGCAGGCTAGTTATTGATACAGTGAAAATATCACAGGGTCTGTAAAATGTCAAGAGGGTGGCGCACACAATAAGTTAGACTACAAACACACATTATTTCAGATTAAAAAAAAATTAAATTGAATTTTAAAGCAATAGATGTATTAATATGGTGTATTTCACTTGGAATTAAAATATGTTGTAGTAGTAAATCACTAAATTACTACAGCTGCATTGAGTATAGGCTGTATGGCAAAACATGTTTGAAAGGAAGCATTGTCATGTGAACTAAAACAGAAAAAAAGACAAAATTGTACTGAATGTGGTGGAAAAGGCACATCCTTGGTGCTGATCTGTGGTCAGAACTCTAACGCAGAAGTACAGACTCTTTGGGTAAGATTATTTAAAGTGTTCATTGTCAGTTTATTTACATATCGATCTAAATGACATCTGCTTTTTTGCGTACCCACACGTGCCAGTTTGTCTGTGTGGCTACTGTCCTGCCTACCAGTGTATTATATTTTTGAAAACAAAGATTTTTAGTGCTACAGAACCATGAGACATGCGGTTTACTGGCAGTAATTACATTAAAGTAATACAACCTACAACACTACACAATATATTTGCCGACACCTTGACATTTTTATTTCCTCTACATTACCTGTCCGGGGGTGGGGTGGAGAGTGGAATTGAGCAAAGTTTGTTAGAACTCTGCAACCTGCACTCTTCAAAGTTCTCCATCACAGATGCAAGAGTTTCAAACCAAGCAAAGGAAACAGATAAGAGAGAAAAACTACCACAAGTACAGTAGGCCTACTCACTACTGCCGTTCACCAAATTACATGCGTCTTTGTGAAATAAAATGTTTTTCATCACTAATTGCTATTAATTTGGTCACAGTTCAGGACATTATGAGCTATTGTGCATATCACCAACCACATTTAAGCTCTATAACTCAGTATGAACAGCTTTGTTGTGTATTAAAGCCTCATGGCTGCATCTCGACGCCACTGCTGCATCACAGGCCAATTTACTGAGGTGATGCTGCCACCTGCTGCTCAATGTAAGTAAAATATACTCCCATAGCAAATTTTGGAATCAGATTTACCAATTAAAATCACAGTCAGTTTGAATTGGGTGGGTAAATAATTAATTAATTTAACATATACCACCACAGCTTTTCTCTGTTGTGGTATGTTAGCTTGCTAAAAAGGAGGTATATGCTCCGCACCTTTATTGAACTTGAGAAAATTTGAGACCCTCGATCAAATTCCCCATGGTTTCCAATCCGGAGAGCGTTAAATCTCATTCCCACAGTGGTGTAATAAACGGATACACACACACTCATATGAGGGCGATGGTCTCTGTGTAATCCAGAGATATATTAATTTACGTGGCACCTCATTCTTATTTTACCTTCAGCGATTACAGGTGTCTGGGCTCTGTGCTGCACTCGATGCTGGTAAAAGGGTCGTCTAGGCTCCTATTAACTGAGGGAGTGTGGAAGGTGGGTCTATTTTCCGGTGGCACCATTCTGAATAGGAACGTAAACTGGATTAAAATCTTGTTATCCTCCAGGAACCCTGACCCACAAGTTATTCATTTCAATTTTATACATAGGACATATTTTACACTAAATGTATTACATGGAATGAAAGTTATGCCCTCATCAAAATGCACTCTGTGTACTCACAATGCTTTCAGCACATTTTCTTTTTTTTTATATATATATATTGTGTGGGAGTGTCTAGGGGTGGTGGATCTCTGGAAGAAGGTCAATAATGTTCAAACAGATTTTACACTCACCAGCTGTCTTGTTCATTAAGGACAGCTCAAACCTGGAAATCTCTGAGATGTCTCCGGTTGGCGGGACTTACAGCTGCCAAGAGACTAATAGCTTGTAGATGGAAATCTCCCCACTTTCTGATTATACAGAGATGGCCATTAGATTTTACAGATACAGCCAGCATGGAAGACTGGGCACAGTGGACAGTTAATATACACCATGCTAAATCTTATAATCCCTCGTGCTGGTATCATGTTATTATTACCATTAAATCCTATAGATGATCTGTGTATGCAGACGGTCCTGGGGAAAGGGGTGGGTGAGTGCCAAGGGGTTGTGGGTTATTTTTGGGGGTAAAACCTTGGGAGAGCCTTAAGGGGAGAGGATTGCATGAATGTATAAAGGGATGGGATATAGTATCTCTTATTACCACCAACAGGATATCCATAAAGATACAAATGGATTTCCATGAAACTTTGTGGAAAGGTTGATCATGGGGGAGGAAGAACTGATGAGCTGTTCAAAAGCATGCCAAAAGGGTGTGTGTCAGTGGGTGTGATTATCTTGGTGAATGTCCAAGATGTGGAACTGTCATACCTTGACAATTGCATAATGTTGGCAGAGGTGTGTACTCTATTGAGTGCTTTCTAGTTTCTTGTTTTTTCTCTCATCTTTTGGCTACTGAGTTCAGCTGAGTTCATGACTTTATTTACGGTATGATTGTGTTTAAAAGGTCATCCTTTATCTTTCTGGTTCTTCTCTTACTTTAATATGTAACCTCTATTTTCCCCTAAATATCAATTCATCTCACAAACCACAGACTTAACTTAATGGTACTTGCTACAAACTCTACAAGGTGAGCTCCCCAGGCGTATATATATATATATATATATATATATATTTTTTTTTTTTTTACCACAGACTTTCTTCTACTCTTACTGTAACAAAGATATTCAGAGCTGAGAAAAATAGCACTGTCTGACCGTAGTACTGACAGTGTTACGGTGGTACAGTGGTTGGTGCGGTCATCTCACAGAAGGAAGGTCCTGGGTTCAGTTCCCAGCTGGCAAGCCACAGTCCTCTCAGAGTGGAGTTGGCATGTTCTCCCTGTGTGCGTGGGCTTCTGGTGAAACTGGTTCCCTCCCACAGTCCAAAGACCTGCAAGTCAGGTGAATTGGAGATGCGAGGTGATGCCAAATGTGCTTGTTTGTCTGTCTGCCCTGTGATAGACAGGGTGTTCCCTCTGCCTTCTGCCCAATAAGCGTTGGGAAAAGCTCCAGCATCCCCATGACTGTAATTATTATCCTTTTGGTCCTAATTAGCATAAATGGTTTGGAAAAAGACGAAAGAAAAACAATGTTAGTTTGTAAGACTGCACTGCAGCAAGCAAGGAATGGGGTGGATGGATCACATGGGATCATGCAGTGATGTCAGCTTACTGTTGCCAGGCTCTTACAGTTAAGTGTTTGTTTTTATCCATGATCTCTGAATATAGTTTTTAGGATTCTGAATACATGAGAATTGGTTTCAGTTCTTTGTATTTCAATGAACCAGTCAAGGTTTAGAGTACCACATCCACATTAGGCTTATACCTCATATACCTCATATATTCTTCCAGGGTCTGTGTTATTTTCCAAGTACATTTCACAAGTTTTTCACAAGTTTGCATTGCCATTCACATTATGTGTGAAGCACTGACATGTTGTCACCCTCATACTGATGCATCATGCAACTCTGTAATTATTTCTGGTGCATATTATTACACAGTGATATATACATTTTATTTTTATTATTATTATTATTATTATTATTTTGTAATTTGATATGTTTTTTTTTTTTTTTGTGGTGGGGGTGGGGGTGGGGGGGTGTTGTTTTGATTTAAATGACATCAGGCAAAACACAACCACAAGAGGAATGCACACACACTTACAGTAAGCAGCAGATAAGCTCACTGCACCTAATTAAATAACACCCTTAATTAAGAAGTAGCTGTGCACCTGCCTCGTAAATCTCTCTCTCTCTCTCTCTCTCTCTCTCTCTCTCTCTCTCTCACACACACACACACACACACACACACACACACACAAAATAATCAAGTACAACGGACAGTCATAAATCAGGAAACCACCACTGGGACCAGAATTGTTTATTTCTGGACCAAACAGGTGGGACGCTGGTGCCATTCCAGCCAGCCATTAAAATATTTACATTAAATTCATGAACCTATTTCCCATCCATGAATTGCTCAAGCTTGTTCTTAGTCATATTCATGAGTACAGTGATTTATATTGTGACCTTTCTTGAAACTATCTACGCTGAGGACTGAAATGTATCAGTGAGTAAAAGCTGCACTAAGTGATTTCTGACCACTAGAGAGTGTTGATTGCTAAAAGTCTGTAAGCAAGAACAGTCAGTCCTGCTTCCAGGTTCACAGCAGCTTGGTTGTAACTAGAAGTGTGAGGAGGCACTACTATTTATAATTGTATTTGTTCTGCGGCAAAATAATCCAGATTCAGATTTGGAAAAAAGTGGGCATGGCTCAAACCAGAATTGATTTTTTTTCCCTTTAATCTGTGGATTTTAACATAAAATGACTGAAATTCCTGCTTATTAAAACTATATAGGTTTAGGAAACCCATTCTAGCATCTATGCATTCTACAAATCACAAGAAATCTAGTTGTGAAAAAAATGTGTGAACTCCAATCAGTGGAGTTTCCCAGCATGCTTTTATTTAGCCTTGTTCATTGTTATTTGGCTCATGTTCACTATTTAGTTCTTTAGTTTATATTTGTGTGCTGTGACTATTATTGCCTATTCTTTTGGTGTAACTCCATCCACTATTTAATATGTTGTCTGGGTTTTCATTGCTTTGTAGTAAAAGGTTAGACATTGAAGACAGCTAAATTAGTGTCATCCCTCACAAATAAATGCAGGTAGCAAAGATAGTGTATGACATCTAAAGCTGAATTTCTAATCAGAAGGCTAATTAATTAATCACAAAGCCATTATTTATTTGCTAAACATGGATTCAGATTTGGGTGCATCCCTAGTTGTAACTAAACTGAAAGTTAGGGTGAAAATTGTTATTTTTGGAGTGGGAATGAGGGATACATTGAATCCTAGCAGGGGTCTTGTTGGACTATTTTGTCTCTGACCTAAAATTTGAAAATGTAGTGAAGCTGCGGACTATCAGCAACAAGGTAAACAGCTGCTTTGAGGGAACTTTTTCTGTTTCCACAGTGATGATTGCAGCAACAGAGGCACTTGGGCCTCTGATCTGAAATTTAGATAGATTTATTTGCAGGCTGTGCGGTTTCAGAGATGCTTTGAACGAAGCTGAAGAGGCAAGGGGGTGAAGTGGGGTGAGCGGCCAAAATTTGACAACAAAGAGAGAAAAGAAGTGGGGAACAGCAAAATGTCTGAGCTTAGAAACTTAGAAAAAGTCTCTATAAAGCACAGCTTAGCTTTAGGATTGCAATAGGTTCTGAAATCTCTTAGTGCAGGTTTAAAAACAGCAGGGACAAAGACAGTTTGTCCCTTGTAACATCAAACTAAAATCAAGATCAATTATGACTCACACTTGTAATGCTCAGATTTTCAGAACGGAAGTGATTCTGACTCCTCTTTACTGTGTCCTCACTGGCCATAATCATGTGTGTACGTGTAAGTGTACTTTTCAATCTTATATTCTACCCACTTGCTTGGCCTTGCTAGACTTTGAATGTTGGAGGTATGTGTTTATATGCTGGGGGGCATGAAAGGTATTTTATCACCAGAATTTCAGAGTACCACCCCCTCCTGAACAAATACACAAACACTTACACTCATACAGATCTGAGAATGCATGAATCAGAAGTGAGAAATGCACTTACATAACCTCCTCACCACACATACACATTTGAACCATTACACAATTTCACAAGTGTCCTCTGTAAACACAGAGAAGCCTAGTGGAAAAATCCCAGAGCTGTCTTTATTAGATAGTGTACAGTACAGAGAGAGCATGGGTGGGAACGGTTGAAGGAATGACTTTTGACAAAGGATGTGAGTTGGTTTTGACCACAATGCTGTGAGTGGACATCATACTGATGAATGACCAGAGTGCCCTGTAAAAACTTCATGTGCCACAGTGGTGGATGTACTCCAAAATTCACAATTTTTACCAGCCAAACTGATTTTTTGAAAATCCAAAGAAAAATTCTTGGCAGAGCAGATGAACTTGTCAAAAATGGCCAAAATTTATTCTGTATCTATCAATAGTTTTAGGCTGTGCCACTAGGAATCTGTAGCAGCATTTAACTGTATTTTATTCAGTCTCCCATACATTACAGCGAATGAGAGAGGCTTTGGCAGCATAATGTCTCCCGAGCTTTGGATATCAGTTTCTCCAGTAACATGGGAAACAATTTAATCTCCCAGTAATGATACTTTGGGGTCTTGACCATCTGGACATTGCTCTAAGAGCTCTGATGTAGACAGCCAGAGCAAGGCATAAAGATGGCATCAACACCAATAACTTCCATTTATTGCAACCCACATTTGAGATGTGGATCCAGATACATGATTTGAAAAATACTGGCTTATCTTGATTGTTGCATGTTGTCCTTATAATGAAAAATTTGCCCTGCAGATTAACCCTATGTTTGTTACTGCAAAGTACATCTAATGTAAGACTCTTTCTTCAGGATGCATCCACGATTCAGTAAATAACTTTACTTAACACAAGAGCCCCCAAAGGAATTCATCTCTAGTAATGTTCCCCGATCAGAAATAACAATTTCATCAGAGGGAATAATGTGCTGTACTAGTTGAGAAGCACAGCAGGAGGCTGCAGCAAGTGGGGCAGGCATGAAGTGCTGGGAGGTTGAGAGAACTAGGAATGGTTCATCTGGTCAACAAGGCACACTTGCACCTAATTAACCTCTGCCTCTACATCTGTGTGCTTCAGTAGATGCTGACAGAGGAGCTGCTGTACTGTACAACAATGTCCTTGCTCTGGAGAAGGAGAGCATACAACAGGCTGACAAAGGTTGTTTGAATACAGCGTATGTAATGTTGCCTACACAGCAGGAGTTATTAAGGGTCTTTCCCCGCGTTCGGCCTAATTCATGCTGGGACAGGTGCCAGCACTCCCATGACCCTCATCAGGAGTAAGCAAGTATGGAAAAAGGATGCATATATGTTTTAGCATTGTATTAAAAGAAGATACCTGGGCAAGAACCAGCATGCTCATCTCCAGTGTCCTCCCTGACAAGAGATTGCTCAGTTGGCACAGAGCTGCTGAAACCAGGGAAGTGGAGGCACAGATAATGTACGGGCATTGTACTCATGTCAGGACAAATTCTCTATCACGTTGCCAGTCTGCAGGGCAGCCACCTCGCCATGCAGCAGAAACATTATCAAGTGTTACAGGCCGAGGAAGCTTTGCCAAAGGAGTCCATCCAGCCTCTGCCCAGATGCCTCCCCCTTGACAGTGTACCAGTGCTAGTCTCTGTCTCCATCCTCTCTCCCAGCTGAAGATGATGCTATAGCAGATGACCCTAAAACCTTCCTTGAGGTCTCTGAGAGATCTATATTGATGTGTGGGTGGCAAGAGGGAGAATGGGCCATGTTTAACTCCCCTGCTCACCAGGAAAGTGCAGCTGACGGGTCACAGCCCACCAGAATCTGCACAGAACAAACAGCATCACCTGGAGAAGGCAATGCTAGACTAGCTTGGCTAGGTGCCAGGCGGATATTGACACCCGTTTCAATAGATCTGTATGTGAGGATGCTGTTCACAGTCATTGATCCATCACAGCATGGTTTGATTCAGGCTCTTGATGGAGACATCTTGTCTCACTATACAGTGCGTGCATGAGGGTTGGTGGCAGGGGAGCACACATTCTGTTCTACAACCACAAAAGGGTGGAAGGCATAGAATAAAGGTTGTGGGTAGCTGCCACCTTTGACATCTCCTTAAATTGGTCAGGGATTGGCCTCGCTTTTAGAAACAGATAGAACTGTGCTCAACTGAGACACAATCTAACACAGGACTGATAGAGATAGAGAGGAACAAGAAGTTATGCTGGTGGTGCTTTTTGGGGCATCCTGACACAGCAACACTGTTCACACTTTTGTTTTATTTTGCAGATAGAGTGTCAGTTGTGACCTTCACAACAACAAAACAACATATTGAACTGGTGGTCCATATTTTTTGTCTGACCACACTAGTAGAATAAGGTAGGTGGTGCTCTGTCTATCACAAATGTTGCATAATCAACCCATGGCTTCTCATAAAGAGTTTTTGTGCCCTTTCCACTGCATTGATGTGGCCCTCAAAATAATTGTCATGGATCTTGTTGAGGCATTAAACCACAGCACACAGTGATATTGCCTTGTGCTGATCAGGTTGATAATATAACACAATATCCCAGAGCTGTGATTCTTTATAAAATATCTGCCAAGAATATTGCTAAAGCACTGTTTCATAAAAAATCCTCTTATTCAGAGAAATTTTGTCCAGTCAAAGTACATGATTTAGAATGAATGTCATAGACATTTGGGGAGCTGCACAAATTACAAACCCAGTGTGTGTCTTCCTCTGACCAATGGGCTGAGGATGGTACACACTGCAGAGCATTACCAAGCCCCACCAGCCATGATATGTACTTGTGCACATTTTAATAGCCAGTATTGCAATAAATATGTGCTTCCTTTGTTATTGGCAGTGCAGGGGGTAGTCCATGCCCTAAATGCTAATATGCTGCTATCTAGATGACTTCATTATCTACAGCAATAGCTGACTACAGCATATGCAAAAACTGAGAGCTGCCCTTGAGGCCTTGAGGCAGGCGGGGCTCCCAGCCAAACTGAGTAAGTGTGTGGATGGACAAAAGGAAGTACTGTATCTAGCATCCCACTTAGGCCATGGGCATGGCTGCCCTCAGATAGATAAAACAGCAGCCATTGAGGCTTGCAATAGGCTCACGTCCAAGAAGGACGTGAGGTGTTTTATTTATTTATTTATTTATTCATTTATTTTACTTAGAGGCACTTCCTATCGACATTTTCTCAGAGTTCTCAGAGCCAGTCCAGTGGACAGTGTCAGCTAGCTTTTGAGAGACCAAAATAGGACCTTTCTGACCTTTCACAAACTTCACACTTCAGCTTCTTCTCCCCTCTGTCCTCCAAACTGATGTGCTGAACAGACAGTGGGGGGGCATTTTGACCAAGGAGTTGGTCGACCGGTATGGATTGCCCAGTGCTTTACATTAGCCAAAAGCTTTTGCAGCAGTGTCGAAGGAATGTCTCTCCCTCTCTTTTGAGTAGGTCATCACTCCTCACTGTGACCTCTCACAGTGCCAGCTCACTCTCTGTTCTGACCACACCTTACTGCAGTGATGCAGATCATATTGTATGGTGATATCAGGACAGCCTTTCTATGTGATCTGTGATGTCTTATCTTAGGGGACAGGGGTAGCTGGTACTAACATGAAAATGTGGTAACTAATAGCCTAGGTCAAAAGCAGAGCATGCCAGTAAAGCTGTCAGTAGAATGGCCTCTGTAGGGGGAGTTATTGAAAACACCAATCCCAGCAAATCAAGACAGCTTTATTTACCCTGTGTGTGCTATAACTGTGTGTACACGTTCGTATGCCGGAGCTACTTTATTTTCAAGATTTACCATCAGCTTCATCATGCAGAACCTCTATTATACATATGTTTATCTCTCTCCAGGGTCAGTATTTTGTATTTGTGTTATCTTGTGTGTTTGCAATTCTGCCCCCATGTGTGATAAATTCTGACTATATCCCCTTAATTAATGTAAGTGCACAACTGTGTGCTCATGTGTATATATGCATGCACTTGTATGTGTGTGTACATTTATCCTCAAGTATGCATAAATCTGTGTGTGTTTGTGTTAGCATCCTCATGTTTGCCACTGTGTGGGCTGATGTGAACATGGGTGTATCTCCATGGAGAGCTGAGTATCTTTATTTCAGGTTATCACGTTGGAAAAAAAAAAAAAAAAAAAAAAAAAAAAACAGAAGCCTGCTGAAATAGTCTGCTACCATCACAGCAGAGCTCGTTTGTGCATGTGCATGCTTACGTGTTTGTGTGGGTGCATTAGGATGTGTAAAAACAAAGGGATGTCTTTGTGTGTGTGTGTGTGTGTGTGTGAGAGAGAGAGAGAGAGAGAGAGAGAGAGAGAGAGAGGGAGGGGAGGCGTTTTGTGTCGTGTGTTCTTGCAGCTGTGAAGGCAGTGTTCCCTGAGCTGTTGTAAACAAAAGGCTTTAAGTGAAATAACTTTTCAAAGCTCCAGCAGAGTAAGAAATATGAATGAATAGGAATACATTTTTAGATTAGATCAAATATCAGACACACTTGAAGATAATAGCTATTTTTCTACCTATCAGTCTCTCCCAGCCACATACTTCAAACATCAATTTTAAGATCGATACTTTCATTATCAAATTATGGTGATATATGGTATGAGAGATTGAATTAATCTTTAAGGTAGTTTGGCTTGAAGAGACTGTACTGATGCTAGTGTTGCTCCTAGGGGGTGTGTACAACAAAGCACCTTAAATCATGATAGTACAAATCCAAGTAGGGCACTGGTGGGATCCAAGAAAAAACAGATGATACCCAGAAACAGTTAAACGCCATGAGAGACTGGATATGATTGGAGGATGAGTCACCTTGTTGAATGGATGCAACAAGGTGACTGGTTGAAAGCAATCAAGAGCTCTAGTCAACAGCAAGACCATAGTGAGCCAAGGACTTTCCAGTGGCCCGATTTTGTATATGTTAATCAACACACACACACACACACACACACACACACGACATTGCTCTCTGATAAAAAAAAAAAAAAAAAAAAAAAAAAAAGTTGTCACGGTAATACGCACACACAATACATTAAACCAAATATCAGAGATATGGCAGACATGATGCTGTATGGTTTGCATGACTGTTTCTTTTTCCCATTTTTTCTTATGCATGATGGTGACTAATTGTTGATTAATTCTCTCATGTAACTAAAGTGCTTTGGGATGCCTGACAGTAGTGGAATGATTCAGGACCAATCCCACTCACCTTTGTGAAAAAATGACAGGTTTGTAGTCAACAGCACTTAATATTCCTGTCTATTACGCCAGCTGAATGGTGCATTCATTCACACTAAAAAGATCATCAAAAAGTTAATCAAATCATTCTCCTTACTGCTGCCCTCTCCCCCAGTCTATCAGTCTCTTTGCCACCTCTTTTTGACTGCCTTCACTGCATCATGGCTTTTAATCTCTGGGCCATGCAGAGATGCTGAAGCGACAGTGACAAATTAATGAACTGATGGTGTGAACCTGGGTGATTAATGCAAACAGCCCGTGTTGGTGGAGGTACGCGTTCAGCTTTCTGATCATATTCTTGTCCAAAGAACTGCATCCGGTAGCTGTGACCTTTGTATAGTGCTGTGTGCAGCTAGCCTATCATGAAACGATGTGGACACAGTGAGGATTTTCCTTTATCAAGAGTACAGATATTGACACGCTTCACTCAGATGACCCTCATGCTAAAAAAAAAAAAAAAAAAAAAAAGCAAGTATCTGTACCAAAGACTTGTTTCATCAGACTATTTGGCTCAACCATCATAATAATTTCATTTGTAATGTAATGTCCATAAATGTCCCTGAATGAACCCCAGGAAGAGTAGCTATTATGCTGTAACAGCTAATGGGGATCCAAATAAACAATAAACACTGAATCTTTGTGTCCCAAGTGCTATTTTTATAGTCCCCAGGACAACAAGGCATCCTTAATTCTGAGTGCTGGTCGCAGCGGCGCCACCAGCTGGCCTGATTCCCCCTGAGATGGGGGAGTTTCATCTGGTTTTGAATCTTAGATCTAAACTCGGTTTTGATAACAAGCCTATTGAGTGTCTTAGGTTGCCTGTGTTGTTGGCGAGAGGGGGGCTAATATATATATATTATTATTTAATTTTTATTTTCAAAACCAAGATTGACCCTATAAAGCCTGAACTATGAAAGAATTGGCAGAAAATTCCAATTTTTTGAAATTGAACCCTTTATTTAGTCCTATAACAAAATATATATATAAAAAAAAATAAATAAAAAAAATATGTTACTACACAACCTTTCTGGTGTATGATATATGATATGTACTTGAAGTGCCAATGGTATGGTCCAGGGTGAACAGGGGAAGTGTTCAAAGGTATACAACAGTATTTTGGTCTAGTATTGATTAAACTAAAAACGAAAAACGGAATTGAAAATGTGTATCATATATGATACAAATGGCTTTATAGGGTTAAACACTAGTAGTATGCTGTTTGTGTCTTACTTAATGACAAAAATGAATGAATGATTAATTGAATGAACGAAGACGTTTAAGAAGTTGTGAATCTGTGTTGACGGTGGTTGATTGTTGCAATCATTCAAGTCATCGAATAATCATCTGAGTCATCACCAATGTAGGCAGATAACTGTGCCAGAAGTTTTGTCATTTATTTACAAGCACACAGGTTCATTTACTGCATGATCAATTTCAGATCAGGTCAGGGTCCGTGGTTGGACACCAAACTCATTTGAAATTTTAATTTAGTTCCACTGGTGAACAAATTCCCTTTCTTACCCAGATTATAAATAATCTTGATGTGATGACTATCATGCAAGACCCACACTGTTGTTGCCACTTGACCGGTAGGTCAGGAGTCTACAACGGCCATTAAACTAGAACGTTTCACTTCAGGCACTGTGCCCAGCACCTTGCCCAAGTTTTAATTATCTTCCGTCTGGACTTGTAATTCCCTCGTAGTCAGAATCCAGAAATACCCCCGTCAGCTCCTACAACTCATCCAAAACACTGCAGTCTGTCTAGTCTACAACCTTCCCAAATTCTCTCATTTCACCCTCTTCCTACACTACCTCGACTGGCTGCCTGCGGCTGCTCATACCTCCTTAAAATCCCTGGCGCTGGCACACAAGGCTACGAAGGCATCCGCATACCTCCGGGCCATTGTGAGGCCCCACACACAGGTCCATGCTCTGCATTCTGCCCTGACCGGCTGCTTGGCTTTGACTTCCCTGCACCGGCGTGGTCATCACCACACCTGGTCACGACTCCTCTCCCTCCAAACTCATCGGTGAAATCAGAGCAAGAACAGCAAAGTGCCTTACTATCCTCCAAAGGAGGCTGAAACTCATCTTTTCAAGGAACACCATCTCTCTACTGAATATCTCCTCTCTACTCATTAATTCTCTCAAAAATAACCTTTTTCTTTAGGTGTTATTATCTTTCTTAGCATTTATCTCTTACATGATCATTCTAAGGTCACAGGGATGTTTTGGGAGGATAAACCCTAACTGCAGAACTTCTTTCTCTTTGGTTGTAATTTTGATCATTTACTCTGGAAAACACAAATGTATCAGCTAAATGCCTTATTTGAAAAATGTTCACTACATGGGTGATCATTATTATTAAATCCATACCAGTGATGGGTCAGTTAATATATCAGTCATTTATTTGAACAACATTTAGTAAGTATAGTACTCAATAGGTGAAGGAATCAGATCGATTCAGCAATGGAAGTGGGAGTTGGAGTTTCAAAGTGGCAGCGTCTGTGTTTGGAGTCTTGCAAAGTTCAGCCCAAATGCTCCTGGCTATGTACCTGTCACTTTCACAAAGGTGAATCAAATGAACCGGTTCTGAATTGTTCTGCCAAGTAGCACAAAACAATCGAATATGAAGAATTGATCTTCCCACCATCATCCTTCACATCCCCTAACATCCCCAAGCTTCGCTCAGCTGAAAAACACACAGAAAGCCCAAAGTAAACTCCACTGAAACCGGGACAACATGAGATCACTTTATTATGTCCGTCTTGAACACGACCACCATCATGCAGCGATATGGGTGTGTTATGCGTAAGACAGTCAACTGCATAGTGGAAGCTCTCCCACCAAAACTAGAATAAACTTTCACATATCTGACAGTAAACAACTGGATCTGTTATGCACACAGTGAGACCATTGATCACATATAAAGATACATCAGCAGACTTAAGCCTGCAGATGAGGAGAGGCATATAATGTATTTTTTTAATCTGCAGATGATCCCTGTAGAAGCTGTGATGTTCTCATCATTGCAATCAGAAAAATACGGCATGTATCATGGACAAAATACAGAACAATTACTTGTTGGACTTGCACTACACTAAAGTCACATGCACAGTTCTCATTGGTTAGGACAGCAACATATCATCAGCTTCTAAATGTGATCCAAGAAATAAAGTGCTACTAAAATAAATTCACAATATATACAAAACAATCTTTTCTGTCTTTTACTCCCTCACTACCAATTCCTTCTAACTTGAGGAACATAACTTGATATTAAGGGGGTGAGTCAGTGTTTGAGGGAGTAAATAACTCATTAAGCTTGCATGGCACCTGCCCTGTGGCATGTTAATTAAATTCCTAAGTGGTGTGCTTCCTCTTATTTCAAAACATTTTAGCAGACTCCAGCAAATCAGTGTTTGATAAACTTGTTCAGTGTCACCATTGAGAAATCACGACTGTTTTGTTGATGTTGTTTTCCTGAACTTCAACTACAGAGACTCTAAGAGTCAAGATGAGAAGATGGAGCTGCTTATCCCGTTGATCTGAGCAACTTTTTGCTGTGGGTTCATATTTTAAACACTAGATGACAGTAAGATTTCAGAGAAAGAGAAAGGGTGGGTGACACAGTGAGCAGGTAAAAGAGGAAGGGAGAGATGAAGGAAGAAAGGAAGGAGTGAGGGAGAGGAAAACTTGTGCAGAGAAAAATATTGAAGGATGGGAGAGACGTGAGAAAGAGACAGGGAGGGACTGGGGAAAGTGGAGAGTGAGGGAAACCGAAATTGAAAGAGGACATGAAAGAGATGGATAAGAGAGAGAGGGAGGCAAGGAGGGAAAGGGAGTCAAAGGGAGAAAAATGGAGAAAGAACGTCCACATCACAGAGACAAAAAGCGGTGGGGGAGAGAGGGGAGAGGAATGAAGTATTCAAAAAAGGAACTTGAAAAGACAAGGAAACAGATGGGGAGATAGAGTGATATAGACAGATAGACATGGGATGAGAGAAGAGAGAATCTGCATTGTGATGGCAAAGATAGATGAGATTTCCTGTTTGAGCTGTTGCGTTAGTATTTTAATCAGATTCTGGGTGTCCCACTGTCATCAAAGAAACAAATTAACTTCAATTCGCTACTGTCTATTCTATCTGATCTCTCTCTCTCTCTCTCTCTCTCACTTACTCCAGTCTTTCCTTTGTTCCTCTTCTTCCCATCTTTCTTAAAGGTATTTACAACTACACAGCCATATCAAAATTACTTAGAGAGTTGCTTAAAACTGAAGTTACATACTCAGGCTTTAAAGACAAAAGTCCTACAAAACATGGGTGGAATGTTTTTACGTCTTTGTCAGTTTTAAAGTCACTATATTTTTCTTGCCAGTAGAGGGAACACTGTTTGCAGTAGAGCAAATCTCTATCTGGCCCTGCTGGCTAACACTCACAGCTAATGTTAGGTTTCTTCTAAGAGAGACCTTCATTACATTAGCCATAAGTAATTGCTTTATTTTTGGTCCCTTGAGATTTTTTCTTGGAAATAAATATTAGGTTGTTAAAATAACTGTTTTCTTAGTTCTATAAATTATAAGTTGTTTTCTTGTGTTGTTGCTTTGTCTGTATAACAAAGGACATTTTAATGAATTAACAATAGTGAGAGGCTTGCAGCTGCATAGCTTGGGGCTATACTGCATCATGGATAATTGTACAGTGATTTGGAAATTGTGTAATTGATACCCATAACTGATACACTTTTCTTCCTGAGTGACTCCCTGATTCGAGTAGACTTGGATGTTCATCCCTGTTGCAGTAAGCCTGCCCTATGCAGCCACAGGCTTCTCGCTTTTATTCCAATAAAACATCTTGTGACATCGACAAAGCAACTTATCTCAGAAACACTTTTTGCTAAAAAAAAAAAAAAAAATATCCTATCTTGAGAAATCATATTTTGTTCTGTCTAGATAGTAGTTGTTTCTGGAGTTAACACATTGTTATCTTGATAATACAAAAGGTTGTTATCTCCAATAAAGGGTTAGGGTTAGGGTTAGGGGTTTAAAAAAAAAACAAAAAACAAAAAACAAAAAACAAAAAAAGAAACAATTATTATGCTGTGTACATGTAACATCCATTATATATAGGATCCCTATAGCATTACACATCTTGAAGTTCAACACAAGATTAAACAAGACCAAATAAACACATTTATCATCTCTGGGTTGCTAACTATGCATGCAAAACTTTGTTTGCTGCAAAGTTAACATTTGCTAATGCTACAGACCTTGAGTTGGGAAAGTAATGCTTTACTCACACATCCAGAAAGCCAAACACTTTTCATCTGCCTTTGTCTGAGAGGTTTTGAGCAGAATCTTGGCAGAGTGTTTTGTGCTGAAGTCAGTCATTATTGACTCTGTGCACAAGACGAGTGAGGCACATCCGGTTTCGCCAGATAGCGGCACTTCAGTTTCCGGTCTGTGTAATGGCTAAGCCTAACGCTTACATATTCTCCCGGTGCCTCACGGATTTGCCCAGACTAACGATAAACTGTCCACGGAAACGTTGCTGCCACTTCCCCTGCCCCCAAAAGCAAACAAGAAAAGTGTTTTAAGTTATACATCTCCAGCTATTTGCACAACATCGAAGGTATGTAATTTAGAGAAAGCTAGCTAACGGTCGTTAGCCACGGCATAAATGCGCAAACTACACATCAGCGGCTCAAGTAGCCCACATCTGACGCTGACACCTATGAACTCACTGCACTGCACAGACGTGTTGCGTGTCTGCTTTACAGGCTATAATAAAATAAAGCGGACGCCAAAATTCAATCATGTCAGTACATCAAGTTGATAGCAGGGTCAGCCCTATCCCTGACCCTCGCAGGCTAGCTTTCAGAACAGGTTTAGGATAGGTATCCTATCCCGATGAGAGGTGAACCAGCTTTGTATACAGAAAATCTGGAGTTGAGCCTGAAGTTATCTCGCTAACGCTTTAATCCCGCTTCATGATACAGGCCTCAGGTATAGTCAGCTAACTTGCCACTGGATACAAAAACGAGATTCATTTTACACAACAAACGTTACGGTGTGATTCGCCTGGTGCTAACCATCTACGTTAGTTAGCTAAAGCTAGCTAACGACCGTTAGCTAGCTTTCTTCGATGTTGTGCAAATAGCTGGAGATGTATAACTTAAAACACTTTTCTTGTTTGCTTTTGGGGGCAGGGGAAGTGGCAGCAACGTTTCGGTGGACATAGTTTATCGTTAGTCTGGGCAAATCCGTGAGGCACCGGGAGAATATGTAAGCGTTAGGCTTAGCCATTACACAGACCGGAAACTGAAGTGCCGCTATCTGGCGAAACCGGATGTGCCTCACTCGTCTTGTGCACAGAGTCAATTGTTAACACTGTCAAAGAAATCTGGGCCTGAATTCTGAGCTTTTTATAGACTACGGGTACAGGCAGAGTTATGAGATACCCCAAGATGCCAAGATTTCTCACACAGTGTAAGTACACAGTAAAGCCATAAATTGAAGAGGTGAAAAAATATGGCATTCTCCTGGTCTGATATTACTTGGTCCTACTAGCTTAACCCACACTGTAACATCGCCCCTGACCTGGCAACAACTGAAGCTGACATTTGGACACTTTGGCAGTGCTTTACACAAAGTGACATGTAATGTTACGCCTGGGGTTCTGTCCACTTCATGTCGGCTTTTCTTTGTCTCTGCTGCACTTGGTCAAGGCTTGTAGCCATAACATGGGAGCAGAACTGCAGGAAATGTATGATGGATTTGTGTGATGCAAAAATCGAGCTAGTGTTTTGCATTTATTCACACTGTATGGTGGTAGACTTTTGACACTGGCAATAAGAAGCCGTGACAGGTGCCTTGGTAAAGTAGATAATGCATCATGTTGGGCAGACTGTGTTCCTTAATAAAGATACTGAGAACAGTGAACAGTGTGTGGGTTTCTATCTGGAGTCACAGAACACCGGGAAACAAGGGTTGCAATCAAATGTTGATTTTTATGATGCTATGGTTCAAAATAAAATAAATAAATAAATAAATAAATAAATAAAATCTGATAAGAACTGTCCCAAACAATTATAAATTCAAACTTTATGTTAAACGTTTGCACATTAGAGTGCCATACATTTTTCAGTAATGGCTGGCCAAACATGTACTTCATCATAATATTACAGTACAAGATAAATCAAAAGATTATCCATTAACCTTCATGTCAACTCTTAGGATCACTATAATCCCAATAAATTAAAAGGACACAGGCACTGACAATGGGGTTATTCAAAAGACAGAAAGACAGATGGGAAACACCTCCAAACACCCAGTCAGGGTGAGTGTTTGGAGACAAAGGAAGAGGAAGTCCTTTCTATTCATTCAGTGGGAGGTAATACCACAAGTACACTGAACCAATCAGGATTTCCTTGTGGACATGAAGGGAAATCAACAGTTTCTAAGAGTATCCTTTTAGAATTAGTAGACTTTACAACGTGAAGTCAAGCTGTAAAAGAAATCTGACAATTGAAGAGTAAGCAGACCTGAAATTCAAATCTGTGTATGGCCCGGCTGTGACAACTGGCAGACAGGCAGGGACTCAATAGCATGACTTAATACTGGATAAAATTAAACTCAGAATTTTACTTGCAGATCAGGTACAAAAGTCGCAGGCGAGTAGTCAGGCAACAGATCCAGTGAGGTGAAGGCAAAAATCAAGGTCCACTATAACAAGCAGGGGTCAAAATAACAGGTGAATAATCAGGCAATAAGCCCAGCTAGGAGAAGGCAAAGGCAAAGTTCAGAAAAACGAGCAGAGGTTGGAAACACACTAGGAGGCTATATACAAGGCTAGGCACTGAATTATGTACTGAACTGACCGTCTGCCATTGGCTGATGGTCGGTGGCAGGTGATTTCACCACCTGTTGTGCTCTATAGGTGGTGATATTACCTGCCACCAAAGACCATGCGCCCTACTTTTCACCGTCAGAGGTCAGGCTCCACACAGGGTTTGGGGTTTAGTTACTCTTTTCTACTAAGGGAAACCAACAAGGCCACCTCGAGATACACAAGGTGTCCATATTACTGTAACTTTCCCTGCAGCCACCAATATCAGTTGGGCCACCTCTGTGTTTTTCTAACAACCTAAGATGACACTGGAAGTTTATTATCTTTCCTTCCATACCTCCCTCATATGTGTGTTTTGAATGACTTCAAACTGTGTTTTTACCTTGCTAAAGGGCTAAATGCATCCCGGGTAGCTTGTTTATGCACATACAGCTGCAGAATCTAAAACCTCCTGTGTCAATGAAATGGCACTTCATCTGCTTTCATTATTCTGTCTTCTTCAGTTATGGAGATGTTTTAATTTATCATTGTATTCCTCTGTGTAGCTCAAACGCCGAAGTGACACTTCCTCTAATGAGAAGCTTCTGCTCTTATTTGGAAACCCCATTACATGCAAAGCTCAAATCCTGTGGGAGGTCTCCTGTTAAGTGAAGCCACAGTCATGGATGACTGTGGATGAAAAAATATTAAGCAACAGAATAAAAATGCTCCAGTAAACAAAGAAATCACTTTAAGGATGGAACAAAGAGTCTATTAGTGTCTGGGATGTGTGGAATAATCATGGGATAGGGAAGATTTGATGTGAGAGCCATCGGCTACTCATTGTGATGATATTTTCCATCCATCCTTGCAGTTTATACAGTTTATATCAGGTAAATATTTTCCCCAAAGTAGAGTTATGTATATATATATATATATATATATATATTATTTTGGAATGAAACCTCTCATTAGCAGCTGTAGAGGAGAGTCAGCAATATCAGACAACCTTGAGAAAATTGATGGCTGTTTAGTGTTTATGTGTGTCTCCAGGAGTGTAACTGGGGTGGGATTAATGTGGATATGTCATTACGCTTACAAGTAGGGAACCGCACATCACAACTTCTTAAACAATGGTCAAAACACCTCCGCAGACTATATACATCCCAAAACCAGCTAGCCTAATAGAAGCTGTCAGTGCTGATCAGAGTTTGATCCACACCTCTGCACCTCTGCCTTGCCCATAACATGACAACAGGTCATTTGCAAACTGCGCTAATCATCAGTCTCAACAGCAAAAGGCTGATGGGACAGTTGACCCTGCTGATAGTCATCTGATGCCTGTCCGCTCTCCATCCATCAGTGTGTGTGTGTGTGTGTGTGTGTGTGTGTGTGTGTGAGAGAGAGAGAGGGAGAGAGAGAGAGTATGCTTTGTTTGAGTGGTGCACCTTGACCGCGGTATGAAAAAAAAAAAAAATACAGATTGCTATTGCTATTATTAAACAACACGCAAACAAGAATCTAAGATAATACAGCAGTGGGCAAGGCATAGGCCATTGTACACACACAAACTCATAAATACACACACACACACGCACACATACACAAGACCTCACCATCATTGTTATCCATCTATCTTTAGGGAGTGTGTGATGAGTAGCAATAAATACATCTAAAGTGAAAAGTCGGCATCAAGGACTGGACATCATGTGTCACGGACGGTACTTTATCTGTGAGTGTGTGTGTGTAGGCGGGCAGCTGAGTGTGTGTGCACAGTGTCTTTTTTCTTTGTCCCTGTAGGGAACATGGCTGTGTGTGTGTGTGTGTGTGTGTGTGTGTGTGTGTGTGTGTGTGTGTGTGTGTGTGTGCGTGTGCGTGCGTGTTCAGTCTGTATCCTGGATAGTACATAATGTGTTTTAGAATGATTAATGCTGTCGTCTTATAATCCACTACCACATATCTGAAGCTTTGCTGTTATTTTCAACACCACTCTCTCTGAGCCTCACAAGTATCCTAAAGTAGCAGCATGTTGGTCCAGTGGGCACACACATACACACACACACACACATGTACATACACTTTCAGCTACTCGTGCACCTCCACTTCATGAGGGACTCGGATTTTAAATGACTTCTGTATAAGTATTATTTTAAATTTTTACATAAATATAGTAATGCTTATGTAAATTTATGCGGCCACAGATGGCTTTCTTTTAGGCTCAACAATTTCGAAACTCACTCGTCAAATAAATTATAAAGAATGAAAACGGAGAAGAGGTTAAAAAATGAAGTTACACGTTTTTTCCAATGACAGCAGCGATTTATCTAAGTCTGTGACTTTCAACCCCTCTGACAGCCTCCATCTATTTCCATTTCAATCATTCTGATGCACTGGAAGAGTCATAAGTGCCTACCTAGTCATCTAGTAATAATTTAATACACACACACACACACACACTTACACACACAGACACACCACTCACACACATAACGTTTCTCTATTTTAGATGCACACTTTTGGCCAGAATGATGTCACATGCTGTTATACCGTAGATGAATTAATTTATTATTTATTCAGCTGCAGCAGTCTGGCAGATTGTAAAAGTTATAACTTCGATAGACCATAAAGGAAAGTACCACTGATCTCCAGTTGTGAAATACGTTGTCCTCTCTCTAAAACAGAGTGATCCATTTTAGTAAATACACACTTCTCTCTGCTACAATCACCAACAAGAGAAATGGCAGATTTTTTTTTTCTTTCACTGACCTGTGATACAAAAACTCCGTAAAAAACTACAGAAAAAAACTAGAGAAAAGGTAGCAAAAAAAGAAATACAGGCGTTCAGAACAACTCAATTCCAGTTTATTGTAATATTTCAGTGAGTATTGAATCCTTCATAATACAAAGAGGAGAACAGCAATCTTCATGGGTCTTAAAAAAATATTTATTGGCAAAAGCAACAAAGATAACTGTGGAAGTGCCCAGGATGAGTCTCTGGACAAAACACCAGTAGAGCTATTTGGGGTAAAATCTGGATGTGACACTTGTGTGACTCCACAAAATCAGCTCCCCATTCCTTGTCATTTCATGAACAAGTTCCTGTACATCAGCGTGACCTCGGTGACTATAAGATGGCTACAGCAATTACATTTTCATTCTTCACTTCAGTGGTATATTTTCGCTTTAACAGGGTGCATTTCTCTTTGCCAAGACCTTTTTGAAAAGAATTATTCTCATGCTGGGCTAAATAAAGGTTAATAAATAATGAAAAATATATCTCTGTTTGTATTGTATTGCTCTCTATTTAAAAGCTTGTATGTATTTCAATGATGGTGTTAATGCTTGTACCTAGCCCTATCTGTGGGTGGTTGGCAGTGGCACTATAAGAAAAAAAATATTGCTATAAACAGAATGTGCTGTACATGAATAATCTGCTTTGACGACTGTCCTGGTGTGGGTTTTTCATAGACGCAAATTGAATGGATCTATGCAAAGGGACAAAAGCAATGGTAAGGGATAGAGGGACAAAGGGAGCTGGAGAAAAGCACTATTTACAAGTAAGAGGGCTTGCACTGGAAAAAAAAAAAAAGAACATAGAGAGGAGAAGAGCGGCAGGATGATAGATGGGAGAGAGAGAGTGGGAGAGAGAGAGGCATTGAGAGAGACTGAATGGAGGACAGAGTTAATATGAAATGAGGGTACGATGAAGACCGGGACAGGAGACAGCAGAGAATAGGAAGAGACAAAAAAAAAAAAAAAAAAAAAAAAGGCATAGACAGGCTGGGTGGGCAATTTTAGATGTACAAGCTGATATTGGGAGTGTGTGTGTGTGTGTGTGACTGGATTAATCTCTGCATAAAAGCTGATGTGAACAGGCCTGTCTTTGTGTGTGAACTCATTCTCGAGGAGAGGGCTTGTGTTTGTGTGTCTGCAAGAGAAAAAGCGAGGCAAATAAAGTGTGTGTGGGTGTGTGCATGCATCTCTCCGGCTGCACATGTCAGCGTGTTTGGGTGTAACGTGTCCATACGCATCTGAGTGCATGCATATGGCGCGTGCACGTACAAAATGTGCACGTGTGTTTGTTTGTACGTACTGTATGGCAGCGTGTGTACCGTTAAGGCTTTTGTCTCTCCTCCCCAGCACTGAATGTTCTCGCTCCGCTTCAAGGACAGTGACAGAAGGGAGAGGAAGAGAGAAAGGCGGAGAGAATGACAGACAGAAATCGTGCAGACCGCACAAGAACTCTCACCACTCCTTTGACTTCAAATTGCATTCACATTTGCTCCGTCCTCGGCTGCATTTCTCTCCTTTCATTCTCAAGTTCTCCACCCTGACTCGCAAATGTAAGAAAAGAAAATAGTGTAGGCAGCGTGAAGCCATTTGAGCTCTCGCCGTCCTTTTCTCCCCGTCTTTCTCTCCTCCTCCTCCTCTCTTTCTGTTCCTCATTCTCGTCCCCCCTCCTCACTCACTGCTACATTTCTATTTTACCTTTTCCCTCTTCTTGTTATTTCCACTTCAACATCTCCTGTACCTTTCTCGAGTTCTGTTCTCTATCCCTTTTCCAATTTCTTCTGCCCTTCGCCTTCTTTTCTCCAATTTCACTCTTCCCATCTCTCCTTTTTATTGCCTCTTTTACCCTCTATTCCTCCATTTATCTGCCCTTACTCCTTTCCCTCCTCTCTGTCCCTGCCAACCCTCTTTTTCATTCAGCTTCTCTTCCCTCCATCCTTACCCTCCCTCCTTGGTCCTCTGCCTAACTTCTTTTTTTTTTCTTCCCAGCTCTCCTCTCCATCTTTGCCCTGCACTGTGCTCCTTCTGCCAACTCCCCCCAGGCAACTATTTCTCCGCCTGACCTTGGAATACACCGAGCAGCCCTCTGACACACTCCGCTCGCTCTCATCTCTCGCTACATGAGGCCACTCTCTGCGTTTTAGCTTGCAATCCCCTTCTTTCCCTCCCTCCTTTCCTTTCTTTCATCATTCATTCGGCTACTCATCTGGGAAGTACATAAAACGCTGGAAACCAGGAAGTCTTTTTAGAGGCCTAAGTTGTCCAATACAACATCGACGCCTCAGAGAATTACCCCCATAACTACAGTGTTTGAAAGTGATTTTCTCACTTTTTTACCATCCTTCTTCTTCATCCGTCTTCCTTTTCCTCTTTGCATGCATTTGTGGATCAATAAATCTTGATCAAGACAAACGTTTGGCTCACCTATGTTCTTCTGTGTCCGTAGTACCAACACTGCTGAACATGTCTGCAGTCTCCCCACAGACAAACATACACAAACATTTGAATTATTTATCTCAGAGCAGGCCAGTGCAGCCACTTTTCCAACTCATTAACCTGAAACCAATTATCAAATTTTAATCAGAAGTTTTATGGAATCTGAAAAATGGCCTTGGTAATTGTCCAGCATCTTGATATTTCTGTGATTTAAAGGTATTGGGATTCCAGACTGTAAACACATATCACGAAAGGGAACACAAATTCTGGAGCAATTTCATCTTGGTGATAAAATTTCAGCCACATATGATCGATGAAGCAACAGCAGGCGGGTGTGTTTTCTAGGATTATTTCATTTTCACCCCATTAGAACAAAAACAGTACATATATTTTTTGGTATCTTGTTTTGTATCTTTAGAAAGTAAGTAAGAAAAATAACTTTTGCACAAAGGGGTATGTGCAAGTAAATCTTTATTAAACAATGGAGGCTGTTATGTGGAAGAAAACGAATGATGTCCGTGAAATCCATGCTGAATATCTTGAAACTTTTGTATGGCTTAAGAAACTCATACTTGAGTGTCACCTAATCTCAAAACAGCCAAAAAAAAAAAAAAAAAAAAAAAAAGGCCAACGATGAACTAGTGTGTGCTTGCCACATTCTGTATGCTGCATGCTGTTAAAGCTGCCAAAACAAACTGCATACATCCATCACACAAGAAGCATGGCTACTGTCCAAGAATAGTTTGTTAGCTACTGTCACGTCACAGTAAGTTACCACACATACAGGGCTGCCATACTGTATGTGGTACAGAGTCCTACACAAAATCCATAACATAAAATTTTAAGATATTTGATATTTGCTATATTGTAAAAACCTGTTCTAACTAATAATAATAGATGTAGGCTTATAGAATAAATGCTGATATTGTTATAAATAAGCTGCATGAAACCAGAAGAAAAATAGTGTCATTACTATTTGTTAAAATGAACCTCTCCTAGATAACAGATATGCTTTGAGCCAGTATTAATTTTGTCAGCATAATTGATAACGAAAAATGTTCATCAACAACCTTTTTATCCCATGATGAAGACGAGACGAGCTAAAAACAGATCATAGACAATAATAACTATGACATGTATGTTTGTTTTTTGTTGATGAGACGAGATGGGACTTAGTAGACTGTGAGATGTTCAAAAAATCTTCCCTTTTGAAATACAACCTTGGAGCCCAAGGCTGAAGTTCAGAGCCACAGCCACACAGCTGCACAGAGTTCACTGTGATTCAAACTCTCCTGTCAAGCTTACTGGCTTGGTTTGAAAAAAGAACAGATCTATGGACACACTTTACTTATAATGCTGCAGAAAATAAAACACAATGCAGAGCCATAACAGAAGAGACGCCCTGTGCTGCTGTTCGGCAAGCCGTGTTGTTGTGATCATCTGTCAGTATTAAAATCACTGAATCTGCATTTGCAGTGTTACACGGCCAGCAGCTAAATAAATATAACAACAATGGCTAAAGGAATAAAGTTTTGTTTCTTGATCTGGAGTAAAGCAACATTCAGTGCAGGGTTGTATTGCCCTACTCTTCACACTGGATCATTAAATGCATGTAGTTCAGACTGAAGTGCATCGAAAATCATCTGTGTGTGCTTGATGAAAAGTTTCTGAATTGATTTCATTTCAAAAATCACAAAAATGCATTTGACTAAAATGAGACTAAAACTTCGAAAGACTTGTCGACTAAATCTAACAATAATTCAGATGACTAAAATATCACAAAAGCTAATATGCATTTTAGTCATAAGACTAAGGGTGTTTTCACAAATATTTGGGTCGACCCAGTGACATATTTGGGTCGACCCAATATACAATGTATCAATTTTCAACTGGAGCGACTCGGTTTCACATATGCTTTTTATCGCCGTACCAAGTCCACCACTCTACAGAATGGAGCGTAGTAGTGACATGAAAGGGCGCAAGCCAGTAATTTCGCCTAGGGCGGCAACATAGGCAGAACCGCCACTGCCTAACGTTACTGCTTTTGGCAATCTATAGCCTGTAGTTTGTCTCATTCAGTGTCGGGAAGTTATAACATTCGACTTTGAAAACGAGGCACGGCTGCGTGTGGAGAACAATGTTTTCTTGCACTGGAGACGGCGAATGCGAATGGTTGTAAAATAACAATATTGTACTCTACCCCAGCCCAGCTAACTACGGGAGCCTACGTAGCCCCAACTTGTGGAGTACACCAGGCTTGGGCCGACCCCGGGCTCACTGCGCGTTCACACCACTAGTTTGGTGCGCCGCTCCAAGACCACCCCTTCCAGCCGCTCTCGGTACAGCTGTTTAGGTTGACCTCGAGTGCGGCTAGTTGTGTTCACACTACCCACGCCGCACCAATTAGGCCGGCCTAGACAGTTAGGCCGACCTAAACACTGTATGTGTGAAAACACCCTAAGACTAATCAGCTGCCAAAATTAACACTGCTTTGAGTGGCTGAGTGTATGAATTTTGTCAGTCCAGTACATTCAGTATTAGGTTATTTACAAGACTCTTGGTTAAAATGGATTTTACTAGATAACAGGCTTTTATGTTTTCCGGTATGTTTTCTTCCCTTTTTTATCACCAAAAAGTCAAATGGGACGGGATGTTATGCTTGTGTTTTGAAATAAAAATCATCTAGCTTCCACTGTTGTGCCTCTTTTGCATATCTGGCTTGCTTGAGGCAGCTTGTGCAACAATCATCCACTTTCTGCAGGAAACCTAAAGGACAGAGTTCACTAAAATGAGCACATGGATTTCAAAACCAAGAACACAGATTTACTGATTAAAGTTGGATTTTCCATGTGGCTCATGTCCTTCATAGTCTTGGTCTGGTTGAGTGTTGATGGCTGTTTTTTGAAACTTTGGATGATACATGATGATGCAAGATCAACCTCAAGGAGGAATGACACAGCCAAGAATTCAGTGAAACTTACAGATAAGTTAATGCCATCAGTAGAGTGCTGGGTTACCTGTGCCCTTTTTTCTGTGTAAGTACAGTTTTTTGTGTGAGCACTATCAAGTTGTTTCTTCAGTTCAAGGCTACTGCACAGAAGTTCCTGCAGAGGCTACCTGACAGATATTCTTACTTATATATAATAAAATAAACTGTTATTTTGTGACATGTTTTTCACATCATGAGTGTGAAAAGAAATGTGATTTTTGCAAATTGGATACAGGCCACATTTGTAGGTGGTTTGAGATACAATTCCAATCGGATATCTACAGACATGTCTCAGTCTGGACGCTCTGGCCACTCAAACTGGATTTCAAACATTCTTCTTTCTTGTCTTTAGTATCATTTGCAATGCCACACACAATGACATAATCAAATCCAGAGTGACAGACGTGCATCAGAGCGGCTGAACAATATTAATGTGGCTACAAGCAGAGCGGACAAGAGTGAGATTTGAGAAACAAATGTGATTTGCCTGCAGTTTGAACAAAGCCTTAGTTTGAATGAAGCTTCTGATCAAAGGGTTTGGTTGGAGGGGGGTCAGGCATTCATGAGTGAGGTGGTGGTGGGTCTTGAAACAGCCACAGTGCTTAAATGACAGCTGAATGACTGCAGAGAGAGAGAAAAAAATTGTAAAGTTTAACAACAACAAGTGACTGGCTAATGGTGAGCATGTCAGATTGTGATTGGCTGAAGGCAGGAAGGAGCTGGTGGAGCTTAGGACGTAGCGGGAAACTGTGCTTGTGCCTTTGAAAGCATGAGCAAAGAGAGAGTCTTCTGGATTGGACTTTCGCTCAACCACAGTTCAAGCGTGCTTTTACATAATAGCTAAAACATATTCTTGCATTCGAAATTGAAGAAACACCATCTTATCGAGGTAAACAGTGACACAAAACAAACCCTCAAACTTCTCCTTCCTGAGGAACCTGTGTGCCAGTCACAGTCTCCTTTTGTTCTTGCCCCCTTTGTCCCCTCACATGCAAAACCAACATTAGTGAGCTGACGTGGAAAACACACTGTGATGCCCTTCAGGGACACAACAGCAACACTCACTGTGGGTGTGTGTGAAATCAACCAAACCCAAGTCCTTCACTCCTCTGCATGTGCACATAAACAAATCTCAGGCCTTTTTATGGACGAGTGTTTACTGTGCCACAATACAACAACATCATCTTACACAAAAATACAAACAAATACAAATTATATTTCTTTCTTTATTGTTTACAAGAAAAACTAACAAAACTAAATTCTTGATAAATTCTTCTGACCACAGAATCTTCTACCAATTCCTGGCTGTCCAGATCTTGTGTGCCTGGGCCCAACGACACCGGGCTAGCCTCTGTATCTCATTGATCAGGGGCTTCTTGATAGCCTTGTAGGACCTTAAGCCTTGATCTAAACGTCGGCCACGCACAGTGCAGGTGGAACACTGGACACCAGTTTGGTTTGACCACTGCTGCTGAAGCTCCTGTGATGTCAGTCGGCGGTTTTGCCTGCACATACGGATCAGGACGCGGTCATTTCCTGCTGAAGAAACCCTTGGACGCCCAGATCTTGGTTTCTCTTCCAAGCTGTTGGTTCCTCTGTATTTCTGCAGGGTGTATCCAACTGCTGAAGGACTGCATCTGCACTTCCTGGCTATCTGGCGGCAGCTGTACCCTTCCTGGCTGAGAATCTTTATCTTCAGGCGTGTTTCCTGTGTTAGGTTCCTTGTTTTAGCCATTTTTGTGTCTGAAGAACTTTCAAATGTGCTGGCTTTATATAGACATGAAGCTTGGCAACAAAATTGTGTCTTTTAATAAAAAGAACAACCTTCATCACTGGTACCAAAATGACCCAATACTCAAAATTTCTTATGTATTTTTATGGAACCAATCAATTTTAAATTTTTAATGGCTTTTTTAGGATTTATTTAGTATTTTGGCTGTGACTGTACTAAAAGAAATTGCACTTGAAGACCTAAGAGTGATTCTTAATGCAATATTTCACAAATACATGGGGTGTCAGAAAACTTTTTTCCAACACTGTATGCATCCAGTATTTCAAAAAGATATATATTCTATATTATTGTGTCTGTGTGTCACATAAAGAACAACCCTCAACTTATTGTTAAATTATGGAGGAAAAAAAGAATAAATATGTCTTTTTAAAATTAAATTTGAACCTCTCTGTGGCATCCCGTCGTATGATGACATTGAATGACATACTCTTACAACTGCTCTTGTTATATTTCCAGCTTCAGTAACAAAGAAAATACCTCTGCAGTCTTCCTGTGTTTACGAAGTCTGTTGCAAAGTTCACTGGCAGCAATTTCAGCAATCACACTGAGCATGGCCTGATTAAACTGGGTTTCAGAGTGTCACTCATCAGAGCAGGGATTTTATTATGGGATGCTGTGCACAGTGAGTGGAGTTTCATTGGGGTCTCAGTGCACTGCTTACATGGACAGTTTTTTTATGATACTTAAGAAAATAATTTTGCAGTGGGAAAACAACTTCAGTTCAAAGGGGATGTGATGCTGAATGAGACATATCCATAAAATGCCACTAGGTTAAGAATGGTATCCTAAAGTGCATGCAGTAACCTAAAAACAGTAGGAAATTCAAACCATCAAAATGCATGACGTTTTCTCAACACAAAATCAAAATATTTGTCGGATAAATAAGCAATTCAGCAGCTACCCGGCCAGCTCAGCCACAAGACAGAATGAGTTGGGTGGTTATTTGTCAAATTTATTTATATGGCCTTTCATCACAACGCATGTCTCAAAGCACTTTATGAAGGATGGATCTCCCTCGATCTAACTAGTCAACAATCAATCACGAAATCATCAAAACACAATGATGCAACACAGTGTACAACATAACACACCAACAGTGTGTTTTGTTGTATAGTAAAGACAAACAGACAACCACACACATGCACACTCACTCACTCTCACACACACACGCACACACAATCAGCATGACCCACACATGAACTTCACTTTTCAGACAAATGGAATGATACTCATGATGGTGGAGGGTAAGTGCTGAGGCGAAGTTAACGAGGGCATGGTAAACAACTAATGAAGGTCTCCCATGCTGCATTACACTGAGCACTTCACTATGTACACTTAATCTTGTTACTGTGTGGGTGATTATGCAATTGTTTTCAGTATAAATCCCGGTCCACAACATTTTCAAGCCAATACTGGAATGATAAATTATTCTATGAATAAATTCTGCTAAATAATATGAAAAATTGTGATCAAAAGGCATTAGAATTGGATTTTTCTGTCAGACCCCATGCAGTTTTGAATAATAAGCTGACAGATATCTTTGCCGCAGACTCAACTGTGTTTAAAGCCTTGGAAACTTTCTCAAAGCTGCAATTTGTTTTCTAAACAATTAAATAATATTGACAGTCTGAAGATTATATTATATATTAAATGTACACAAAGATGCGGCATGATGAGACTACAAATAGATGATGTTCATACTGTAGCTGAAAGTGTCGCAGTTCTGATTTTTTTTTCTCAGATCTGATCTTTGTGCCTCGACGGTTCTGATGTGGCCCATATCTGACATCAGTGTGAACTCATCTCTGACACGACCCCACATGTGCACAATTACAACGGGCATGTAGGATGAACAACAGAAAATGTCCAAAAAATGGTACACTACATTTCATTCTCAGTTCTGCAAGTATTTTGATTGTGCAGTAACTGTACATTGTTGTCCCACAATGCAGCGGGCAGCAGAAAGGGGACAAGTATTCGAAACTCAAAATCAACAGAACAGGAGTTTCTCTGCTGTCTCAGAGGGCAACTGTAAAATGAGAGGATAATGAAATCCAAAAATAAATCAACATGATATCATCCTAGTTGCCAAAACAGTGTGCTGTAAAGATCAGTTCATAGTTTAGTATCGGTATTAATTTGTGGTATGCTTTTGGGACACAGTTTTGGATTTTCCCATATATCTTTTTTGATTTGCAACCTCTCCACTGTCCCTTGTTGCTGTTGCTGCTTTCCTCTATAGATTGTTTTGGCCCACTGCTGCCGACAATAAATAATAATGTTTGTGTTCACACTGGGATGTAAGAAAGAAAGAAAGAAAGAAAGAAAGAAAACAAACTTCATCTTGTAGTGAACGTAGCCCTAGACAGAATGAGACACGGGACAGAAGAGGGCAGAATGGCCATCTGATAATATAACATCCTCTTTACACGGGAAAAAGACATTAACTAACAAGACAGGGCACTACACAGAACAAGAAACACAATGACCCAACTGCTACCACAGTTATTTCAGTGGGAAAAGGCCAGTCAAATGGCTCAGAGGGATCAAGAAAAAAGCCTTTTCACCTCTGCTGCACTTTCCATAAAGCCTCCTCCAGCTCGCCTCTCTGCTTGCTGGCCTCTGTGATACGCTCATGCTGTAACATCAGCTTGGGCAGCTGCTCTGCTTCACCTCAGAGTTGAAAAAGAAACCTCATCATTACATATTAATATATTTTCAAATAGGTTTTCTTATAGCTACATTGGTATTACAAGAACAGTTTAAAAAAAGATTACTTTGGTCTGTGATTTTTTTTTTTTTAACCCACATATGACACTCTGCATACCTCCACAGTTTTGGCTACTGGCATCTTACCTACAGAAAGCCACTCCTGGCTTCAAGAGCTGGGGCTGACACTGATGTGGCTCAGGTTGTGACTGTGGCTTGCCAGGGGCTCGGTATAATGGGGCTTGTCGGGCTAAATCAGGACAGAGCTGACCACGGTGTTGGACAGGTGAGTTCTGTCTGACCACTGCTGGCTTGCATCCACGGTGCTGGAGCAGGACAGCCCTTTTATCCAAAGAGAGGTGCTTATATTTGGGTCTACTGCCACCATAGAAAGATAATTTTCTTCTTAAGAGAGTTATCACTCACTGAATAGAGGAGAGGAATCCCATAAGCCTCCTGTCCTCAAACTGGGGTACAGGGATAGGCTCACAGAAAGCTTCTGGGAATATGGTCGGACATTGTGATTTGGGCATGAAATCACTGAAGGTATGTCTACCAGCACAGTGGTTAGTGTACGTAAGGCAATGCCTCCATTCCAAAGATACAGATATTTCAAAGGGTTTTTCAAACCTGCCTGAAAAACTGGTCACTGCAAACTACTTACTGATGTTCTCTTATCAGCTGGAAGGGGAGTGCATTGAGAAATTTTAATGAGCAGTGAACTACATGAAGCTTATGTTTCACTGTGCGCAAGATAAAACAGAAATCCTCACAGCACTGCCCACAGGTTCTCACACACAAAGACACAGATGCAGCTGTGTTCAATAAATGCAGTAGCAGACAAACATTTCAGCACTCAGCCTTTCATCAGTGTGTCTACACAAGACAACCTCTATGAGTCCTCAGCACAGGTAGAGGCAGTCAGGTGTGACTGCACGCCTAATGACATGGGGAGAAATACCTGTATTTTGCAAATATACATAAGTATATATATACAGAAGTACTATACACCTTTCCCATAAGAACAATAACTAAAGTCTATCATTGTAGCCTAAATCCAGATGCATATGCTTTCATTCATACATAGGGCATCATAGTGCAAAGAAAAATAGACTGGAAGAATTTTTACAACTCCTAAAAGTACAGACAACTCCAGCTCCTCGTTCCCCCAAGTAGGACACATTCTAGCGAACCAATATATCCATTTTGACTGGAGTCTAACTCATATGCCCTCAGTATCACCCACTGTCTGACCTGATGGAACTCTATCAAATACAATACATTACACTTCTGACACTTATTTTGGCAAAAGCGAGTCCTTGACCCTGAAGGGAACAGTCCCATATCATAGGGGATCACCTTTTTCTTTCCTATATTGATGAGTAATGTGTTGTACCGATCTAAGACACAGGAGGAATATGTGTCCAGATGAGGTGTGAACTATGACAACTGTCTGCAGACCCCTGCTGCTGGAGTAAATAAAACCAAATAACCCTAACCTAACCAACAAGAGGACAAGGACAAAGCCGTTTTCATCTCATGCCCTAACCCTAACCGAATCGGTGAACAATCGCATAAAAATAAACAAGAAACTTTCATTTTAGTGTTTGACTAACATTAAATTATCTACAGGTTTAAGTGAGCATGATTATTGGAAAACCAGCCGTGCAAAAGCTTCACTCAGGTTGCAGAGGAAAATATTGCATTCCAAAATTTCCATTTTGTCTGTTCTTTTGATTGATTTGCAAACACAAACAAAATGTGTAGCCATGCACACACACACACACACGCACGCGCACACACACACACACACACACACACACACACACCTCTTTGTTTGTCTGTCACCATGTTCTCCCTGGTTTCCCTGGCTGGTCGCTGTTTGTGGGTGTGTGTTTTCCTCCTTCCTCTTACCTGCTCAGATGTTTCCAGACTCAGCTCGGCCGGTTCCTCCATCCACCTGCTGCCTTCAGTTCCACTCATCACCTCCGGCAGTGTCTGCCTGATGGTCTTGTGTCCTCCCTAATCTGCACCAATTTTCCAGCCTGTTACCTGACCACTGACTGACCACTGGGTTTGTTTGCCTTGTTTTTCTGGCTTTGTTAAAGTCCCCTCGGTGATGTTTGCATTTGGATCAAAATACCGGAACTGTGACAACACATTTAACACTTAAACACTTAACTCTGCTGCTGGTACCTCTTCATGTGCGTATAGGTGCATGTCGATAAAATTCATGAGCCTTACTCAGTGTGGTTCTGAGCGTTGATTGTACGTTGCTGTGCTTTTGATGAGTTTTTGTTTCACACTTCCAAACATATTTGTAAAGGAAAAAAATAATAAACAAGCACACAAATTAACAGTTGTTAGTTTTAACAGGAAAAAAAATGCATGAAGTTTTTTATCTCTCTCACACTGTCCATTTTTCACAGCCAGAAGATAGAAAATGACAGCAGGTGTATAGTGCAAGGTGCTTAAGTGTGCTTTTCATCAAAGAGATGCCACGGGGGAATATTACTTAATTCAACAACGCAGGTGGAGTTATTATTAGTCTTATATAATCTACAGAACTCCAAGTCCCAGTTCGTCATGTTCTCATTGTACTTGACTGATAAATATTCAGCTTTTGGTGATAAATGCATTTTTCTTATTTCCTGAAATGGTGACTTGTAGGGATATGGATTTTCATTGAAATGTGGCTTATGGTCTAAACAAAACTAACTAACTAACAAAAAGGTTATTATTAAGATTATTTTTTTAATGTGCAGAACCAAGAAAGAACCAAAATCCTCTGGTGTCATTATCATGGTTTGTCTTGTTGGCAACAAGTGGGAAATTCAATTGTTGGGCTAATGCTCTATCAAGAGTTTTTACACCCAGATGACTCTTTTCCATATTTTCCAAATTACTTTTAGTCTTCTTTTATATTCCTGGCTATAGGAGATAGATACAATTATTCATCAAGGCGAACTGTTCTGCCCCAGGACATGTGAATGATTTTTTTTTTTTTTTTTTTTGTAATGAAATTTTGTGGTATTTTCCTTTAACTCTTAGAAACTACTAAAGCCTCAGTCTACTATTTATCTTCATTGGACCCACTCAATCTCTCCCTTGGGCAGTGTGTGGCTGCCGTCAGGCTGTACTGTAAATCGTGACTGTGGTTTTAAATCCTGGCATTAGTCCCTGCAGCAAACTGCGAAGTGAAGCAGGCAGACTGCAGCATTTACAGGATAACCATATCAGTTCCCTTCACTTCAACACTTTATGATGGAAACCATGTTACAACTATTATTTTAAGACTATTAAAGGCAATTCTACTTTAGATTCTGTTCTGACACACACACACACACTGGTCCAAACAGCCAACATCTTCTGTGCAGCAGGAGATGAACAAAAGCAATCCCCAAAGTGAAGTGTGTTGCCAAATATGTGGAACTGAATGCAGAAGCACATCAACATATTGTACAGTATTGTGGTCCTTTATTTTATTTTGTGGTTTACCCAGATTTTATTTTTTCTCTTATTGACTTTTATCCTCTTCATTTTAGACTCTGTATTTGTTGGGCCTTGTGATGTATTGTGGTTTTCTTTTTATTTGTGTGATGTTACCATTTTTGTATTTTCTATCTCTTTTCCTTACTTTTATCAGAATTATTTTTGACTGCTTTGTTTTATTGCACTACTATTGTTGGATAAGTCATCGTGATTGTTAATACAATTTGAATCTTACTGTAAACCATTTTAGTTGCATTTTATGTATGAAAGGTGCTATATAGATACATTTTGATTTGATTTGATTTGATTTGATTTGAACAAACACAGTGCCAGAGGGCTGTGTTATATCATTTTATTTATTCTCACACCAGTGAGATTATTCAGGGATCATATCTATTCAGGGTAAGAATAATGGAATGAGAGAGCTTCATTTCAGAATCAAGGTCCATAAAAACTGTGTATTATTCCAGACAAGGCGACTTATTTTTTTCTTCAGAATATTAAACTGAGCCTTTGGAAAAATATGAATTCACTTACTCCAAGCCAGCTACCAAACTTTTCTCTTTTTCCCCACCTTCCAACCACTCCTTACTTCTACTTCCGTCTCAGTCAGGGAATGTGCTATGGTATGGACAGGTAAAGTATACAGGCAGAGAATACCCAAAGATTGGAGTCAACAGGAATTGCAACACCTGAGAGTGTAGCTCTGTTTGGCTGGAAGTGCATGGCTGCGCATGTCAGAGCCAATGATCCGGAAACTAACAAATATTTAGAAATTCATCTATCTCTTTGTTCCATAATCATGTTTTCCAGCTGATTTCACACAAGCAGTGATGACAGTCCATGTCAACTTTACGGCACAGCCCCAGGTATAAATATTTATGATGACACAGCAGTCAGAGAGTATCTAATATGATATCCCTGTGTATACTCCACCGTCTCCTTCTCCTTGAAGTCCAGCAGCATACTGCCTGCAGAGCTGAGCAGCCCATTGGCTCTCAGATGTCCTCGATCGCCTCATGACACCACCAACCCTGTCCACATAAACATCTAGGGCTCTAGTTTCCCGGCGCAGCGCGGGGTGGCGCAGTGAGGCGAACCCCGCGCAGAGCTAGTTTCGACCGGCGAAACGGGAGAGGCGGACAGTGTCCAAGTTTCGCAGACGGACTTGCGCGGAGATGGGAGTGGCGGCGCAGCGGGGGGAGGTGCCGACAGATTCAACTTTGCACAGTGACAGTTTCGTGCCAAAAGGCTTCGCCGAGGTGCGCCAAAAGCTCGCCTCCTGAAACCACGTCTACTTTCCGCGCAAGGCGGAGCGGAGCCGGCGCAGTGGAAGTTTGGCTGCCTGGCGCACATCACCAAAACCTCACAATCAGCACAAACGGTGCCAATCTCCTTTGATCTGACATCAGCTGTGACGGGACAGTTGATATGGAGATATATGTATGTGCTGATTGTGATCGTAGCATTGAATAGTGTTTTTTTCGGTATTTATTGCATCGTTCATGTGCCTGACACTCCGGAAGCCTGCCCGTGAGTTTTTGGTGACGTGTCCGCACTGCTCGCCGGTCTCCGCTCCGCGCCTGTCTCCTGAGCTCCGCTCCGCCTGCGGCAGTAGATCTCCATATCAGCTGTGTAAACTTTCATTACGCCTTCGCGCAGCGCATTTTAAAGGCAAGGACAGGGGCTCATTTGATTGGTTAAATGTGAATCGGCTGTGTCAAACCCACTCCATGCCTTCTCTCCTCCCCTCCGCCGGTAGGAGGGACGGCGGAGTACTTACGCCACCGAGAACGGCGTGCCAAACTTGGAAAATCCACCTGGCCACACCCAGTTGGCGAAGCGCATCTGCGCTACGCCCCCGCCTCGCCAGGTCTGCGAAACTAGAGCCCCTAAACTCTAAAAACTTTCCTCTTGGAAATGGTGTAGGTCCATGAAGTTCAAGACTATAAGCCTCATATCTGAGTTTTCATTACTAATATAGAACGTCTGTAATTTAATGATTTAATGTACCTATTCAAACTGGATTTGGCTGTTCATTAGAGTCAAACTTAAAAATCATCTTTGTGCTAAGTGTTGTGTCGGCAATGCAGTGACAATCTCACCATGAGTTAGCTATCATCCGTGCCACTGGGTCAGGTTTACAAAACCGGTGTATGCCAGCTGGGTTTTGGAGTGTACCCAACTGTCTGGGAAGCAAGTTTTGACCAACATGCATCTATCATACAGTTAATATTGAGCTCTTAAGCTAACCGCATGCACAAGTGTTCAGTTGTCTTGTCAGCTGTCTGTTGAAGTCTCTGGCCATTGTGCTGACAACGTTTATTGTATCGCACTGGAAGTTCCACTGGAGCTTTGTTCAAGCCATTTGACCTCAAAATGCACGCTTCCCTGCTGGGTTAATCATAAAGTTGGGGTTAATATTAAAAATGGGATAGGATACAGGTTTGATTTTAACACTTATGGGGACATTTTTTAAGTGTTTGACAGATGACCAGCATGCACGGTTGTGCGTTTGTGTGTGTACTTGCTCTCATTTCAATACAGCATGAGAGCTCTTTGCTGTGTGAAACCAAACTGAACCAAATGAACAATCAACTAAAAACACATGTCTTAGTGAGGTGTTGGGCCACTATGAGCTGCCAGAACAGCCTCAGTGCACCTTGTTACAGATTCTGCAAGTCTCTGAACTCAACTGTAGGAATGGAGCACTATTTGTCCAGAGGATATTCCCTCATTTGGTGTTTTGATGATGGTGATGAGGAACATTGTACAACACATTGGTCGAAATCTCCAAATCCATAACTGGGTCTAAACGTGGTGACTGTGATGGCCATAGCATATGATTTAGATCATTCTCATTCATATTAAACCATTCAGTGAGCCCCTTTAATTTGCCAGCCGTCTTTACATATATTACATGGTATTTCTCTGAGCCCACCTCCCTGCTATTAAGGTTTTGATGGACAGTTGTTGTACCATAAAACAGATTCTCTCTACCTAGACACTCTTTTGACTGTCTGTTGGCCATGTATATCTGTAAGAGGTTATTATGTCTTGGTTGTGTGTAACCACAAGTGAGTGGTTGGCAGTGAACAGTACACACGGGTTTCTTTATGGACTCCATATTAAGGCTCATTCATGCTCCCTTTATGTACAAAAATTGATACGCCCATTTCAACACTGTCACTGCCCACATACCTCTGTGTCCTTTACATTGGCGTGGATGTTAAGTGATCAATACGCTGGAGGGCAGCTTAGAGTCAAAAGTTTCTGACAACAACAAGCATGGCGATGGTGGAGGAGGTCATTGAACTATTGGCTACACTGCCCCCATGGTTTGCTGCTCCTTTCTGTTGGTACAGACAGAAGGCTTTGTATGTATCCATAAAAAAGGTAAAATTGAGCATAAATGAGCCTTTAAGTGTTTGGTTAGAGTCTTTTCTACTTTATGGATTGCATATCTTTTTCTTATTTTTCTCTTTATCATGTTTCCTTGCCTGCCTGAGTGTGTTATGTACTTCTGTTTGCACTTTTATTTTAACTTTGTACAATCATTGCACTTAAACGCTTTCTTTTTGCAGTACATAAGTCCTTAATTTCCTTTGAAATAAAAGTCTTGTTATTTTAAAACACTTTTCTTGTTTTAAGTGTTAGTCAAACTTGTCTGAAACACTCTGGATGCCTGAGATGAATCAAATACTGGGTCAGACAATATCTCTGACTCACTCAAACTCCACAGGCTTCGGTGATGGCCGCACATACCAAGTTGGCTCCGACATGGGGATTTTGTCTCAGATCTCAAAAACCTGTCTGAGACAGCTAAATTGTGCCTCAAGTGATGTTGTGTGTGCCCGGCATAAGACCTGTGAAAACCCCAATAATCGCTACAGTCCTCACATTCCTGCAGAATTGCTTATAATCTTTACACATTTTACTGAAATGTTACTATGAGGCATGTATTTGCTCATAGCATTTCCTGCAGGCATTCTAGCCCATATAAATGGACCACTGTACTGCAAATAACCCCCTTTGTCACTTATTGTAAGCACAAATGTAATGCCCTTTCCACTACTATGCACCATTTCTATTTGGTGCAGTGTCTGTCCTTATGTGCTCCAGGACCCCTCACCCCCTCTTGTTTGGTCATTATCATACAGCGTGCACTTTTTCATGAGCAAAGCTTTACTGAATGTGAGCTTGAGTGGTTCCTTCTGTGAAATTATTATCGTTATTTTCATTATTATTATTATTAACAGAAGTAGTGGTAGTATTAGTATTAGTATTATTACATGCACTGTATCTTTACAATACATGCCAAGTGAAGTTGTCCCTGAGCCACATGTTATTCTGTGTATAACCAAATTCAAATGCTGACTTGAATGGTAATACATGTCCTAGTTATGTAGTTTTCTATATTTCTTCTAATTCAACTGTTTACACCAGGTCTTCCTAGATATTAACTCCTATGTCAATGCAAAATTTGTGTGTGATTTATGTACATCTGTTAATTTGTTAGATCATAGGTCTGTTTCTGTTGGCTTAACAAGGACTCTAGTGCATTTTCATCAGGAAGTCACTTTCATTTAGTCACACTGGCCCTTTAACCTACCATAAATATCACAATCAACATGGCTGTGCTCTGCATCTACCCAACTGATTAGAGCAGAACTCTGTGTGTAAACTGTATGGAAATATACAGCTTGACCATGGCTGTCCTCAAGAGAGCTGTACACATCAGCTAACATAGTAGCAGACTGTCCAGATGTCATTTGGCAAACCTTCCCATTCACATAAAGCTCATATTCAAATAGAAATGAGGGCAAGGTTAAGTGTCATAGTGCGTCTCTCTCAAGAGACAAAAAAACCCAGACAAACTTGGATATCTAAACAGCCACATGCATGCAGCTTGATACGTATGAACCCACACATGCATGCAGAGGGGCACATACACATTCCCACACACTTACAAACACACACAGACATCTAATCCAGACAACACATGCTGCTGATACAGAGCATATGGAACACGGACCACAGAGCACCAGGGAAACCATAGCAACCACTGATTAAAGAATCTGGGTGCTTAATTGAGCAGCTGTTATCCCACAATTCAGTGCTCCCTCAAATATTGAATGTGATAAGCCAGCACAAATATGGTGACAAGCCAGACCCAAAATATGGTGATGCAGTAAAACCAATTTTGTTTTTACTTGTTTTTACTGGTCTGTTGCCCACAGGCAAGGACATATCTTCAACCTGTCCCCCAGCCCAAGCTGTTGTGGAGCTGGACCAGTCCTGGTGCAGTGCTGAATTTATGATTAGATGAAGAGTCTAGTTAGGTTCATGCATTCTCTCCCACAAAACAATATAAATTACCTTTGGCAGAGAGCTAGCACTATATAAATTGTCTTTAATGCAGCAGTATAAACAAAATGCAGCACAGGTGGCAGGACAAAGGGGGTAGGGCTGTGTATTCAACATGATTTAACTACAGTACTAGGTAGCAGATTCCCACCACACACACAGTGTGCTGCTCATTAAAACTGCAAAAAAATTCTTGAGCACAGCAAGGTCAGCACAGGGAAGGCACATGTATGCTGTTATGCTGTTAGATAGGAGTCCTCATTTATGTAACACTGTTTAAAGCAGAGTCACAAAGAGCTCTGATTCCTTCTGAAGGGGTTTAAATGGTCTACAAAATCATTGATTGGGGAGGGGTGGGATTCTATGAGTGTATTCGATGTACTAAGGGGATAAAATATCTGAGACATCTATAAAAAGTGAATTTTAAGAAGTTATTTAAAGTATTATACTCATGATAAGACGTGATGGCAAAGGCCCATTTTCCTCCAGTTTTTAATCTACACTTGAAACAGCCTACAGAGACCCGGCTTGGGACCTCAGGCTACCACATATAGCAAAGGGTCATTATACAGTACAACTTGGTGCTGCAAACACTCATGCCTTAAAGGTGACCAGTGCACTAAAGCCTGCACTGTAATCAATTAAGCTGAAATAACAACTAAAATGGTAAGTTTGGAAAGGCACAAATCAAGGGGTTAAAGCACAAAGCCCAGAGAGGAAGCCTCAGTGGACACACATCAAGCACGGCATAGGACACCTGCGAGTGCAAAATAAATGCAGGAAATTTGAAGTGTCAGCCCAGGGAAAAATCAGCTGATCTCTCCTGCACTTTATGGATACCAGACACTGTAGTTTGGCAGTTTGTTCTTTGCGTAGACCTTCCAACATTTAACAGTTGTGAGCTGTATCAGGGAGCCATGTCAAACTGTTTTGACATGCCATTTAACGCCTCTAGTTTGCCTGCAGCCACTGACAACAAAAGGTGCATTTGCTGATACTAGAATCTGACACTTTCTGTCTCTCCAGGACTCAGAGCTTCTCTTAACCACTGCATGCTTTTAACCATAGTGAAAAATAGACGTATTGATTATATATATATATATATATATATATATATATATATATATATATATATATACAGTACAGGCCAAAAGTTTGGACACACCTTCTCATTCAATGCGTTTTCTTTATTTTCATGACTATTTACATTGTAGATTCTCACTGAAGGAATCAAAACTATGAATGAACACATGTGGAGTTATGTACTTAACAAAAAAAGGTGAAATAACTGAAAACATGTTTTATATTCTAGTTTCTTCAAAATAGCCACCCTTTGCTCTGATTACTGCTTTGCACACTCTTGGCATTCTCTCCATGAGCTTCAAGAGGTAGTCACCTGAAATGGTTTTCCAACAGTCTTGAAGGAGTTCCCAGAGGTGTTTAGCACTTGTTGGCCCCTTTGCCTTCACTCTGCGGTCCAGCTCACCCCAAACCATCTGGATTGGGTTCAGGTCCAGTGACTGTGGAGGCCAGGTCATCTGCCGCAGCACTCCATCACTCTCCTTCTTGGTCAAATAGCCCTTCCACAGCCTGGAGGTGTGTTTGGGCTCATTGTCCTGTTGAAAAATAAATGATCGTCCAACTAAACGCAAACCGGATGGGATGGCATGTCGCTGCAGGATGCTGTGGTAGCCATGCTGGTTCAGTGTGCCTTCAATTTTGAATAAATCCCCAACAGTGTCACCAGCAAAACACCCCATACCATCACACCTCCTCCTCCATGCTTCACAGTGGGAACCAGGCATGTGGAATCCATCCGTTCACCTTTTTCTGCGTCTCACAAAGACACGGCCAGTT
>NC_043992.1:25300229-25312729 GCF_902150065.1 Myripristis murdjan
GGTCATCTGCCGCAGCACTCCATCACTCTCCTTCTTGGTCAAATAGCCCTTACACAGCCTGGAGGTGTGTTTGGGCTCATTGTCCTGTTGAAAAATAAATGATCGTCCAACTAAACGCAAACCGGATGGGATGGCATGTCGCTGCAGGATGCTGTGGTAGCCATGCTGGTTCAGTGTGCCTTCAATTTTGAATAAATCCCCAACAGTGTCACCAGCAAAACACCCCCATACCATCACACCTCCTCCTCCATGCTTCACAGTGGGAACCAGGCATGTGGAATCCATCCGTTCACCTTTTCTGCGTCTCACAAAGACACGGCAGTTGGAACCAGAGATCTCAAATTTGGACTCATCAGACCAAAGCACAGATTTCCACTGGTCTAATGTCCATTCCTTGTGTTTCTTGGCCCAAACAAATCTCTTCTGCTTGTTGCCTCTCCTTAGCAGTGGTTTCCTAGCAGCTATTTGACCATGAAGGCCTGATTGGCGCAGTCTCCTCTTAACAGTTGTTCTAGAGATGGGTCTGCTGCTAGAACTCTGTGTGGCATTTATCTGGTCTCTGATCTGAGCTGCTGTTAACTTGCGATTTCTGAGGCTGGTGACTCGGATGAACTTGTCCTCAGAAGCAGAGGTGACTCTTGGTCTTCCTTTCCTGGGTCGGAAAGGGTGTGTGCCAGTTTCGTTGTAGCGCTTGATGGTTTCTGCAACTCCACTTGGGGACACATTTAAAGTTTTTGCAATTTTCCGGACTGACTGACCTTCATTTCTTAAAGTAATGATGGCCACTCGTTTTTCTTTAGTTAGCTGATTGGTTCTTACCATAATATGAATTTTAACAGTTGTCCAATAGGGCTGTCGGCTGTGTAGTAACCTGACTTCTGCACAACACAACTGATGGTCCCAACCCCATTGATAAAGCAAGAAATTCCACTAATTAACCCTGATAAGGCACACCTGTGAAGTGAAAACCATTTCAGGTGACTATCTCTTGAAGCTCATCGAGAGAATGCCAAGAGTGTGCAAAGCAGTAATCAGAGCAAAGGGTGGCTATTTTGAAGAAACTAGAATATAAAACATGTTTTCAGTTATTTCACCTTTTTTTGTTAAGTACATAACTCCACATGTGTCCATTCATAGTTTTGATTGCTTCAGTAAGAATCTACAATGTAAATAGTCATGAAAATAAAGAAAACGCATTGAATGAGAAGGTGTGTCCAAACTTTTGGCCTGTACTGTATGTGTTGAGCATATATTATAATGTAATACTCTACTGTATATACATTATTTTGATAAAATGAACCATAGCTAAAAAGGTATTCATTTCTTTGTAATTTTGCACATTTTCTTGTGCATCAAATTCAGCTTGAAATGTTGACATAACATATTTTGCCTTTCATATAGCCTTGCCATTGATGCCTGACGAGCGAGCAACACTGAATCTGAGGTGAGTGAGTGCAACGCTGTTAGCTCTGGCCACACTTATTGAATTCCAAACTTTCCAACAAAACTATCTCAAATAAATGGACATTTTTATTGAGCTTATTACAGTATGAGCTGAGTTTATTCACTGGCATTTTTTTATTTTGTTTATTTAACTGATTCCTGTTTTTTTATGAGTAAATTTCAACATCTGGCTCTGGAAATGAAAGTGCATTTGTGGAATGAAGCTCATTAGCCTGTCTACAGTACCACTCTCCTTGACCCTTAGGCTATAAGCTGAGCTACCTCTCATAGCTGCAGAAGTAAAATCAAATCCCTGTTGACAGAACAACAGCAGCGCAGAATGTTAAATTACATTTTGAGGGCTTGGTACAATGCTCGCATACCAGTTGTTAAGTCATAAATATTTGAGGCTCAGTAATATGCAAGCATCATGCAGTATCACAGTGATGCTATGTAACATATTCAGCCCCAGTTGGCGTCAAAACAATGCGGACATATGAGAAAAAAAATGCAGAGATACATTACATGTTTTAACTGCAAACTATGCTAGACAACAGTAAGGAAAACATGAGCTGAAGTCTGGGAGCTGTGGGAGCATGGGGGGCAGGGGGCGGGGGGTGTAGCATTTAACAGGGAGTAGATGTCACTTAGAATATGCAATGCATTTAGGCCCTGAGCAAATATCACATAACACACTTAGTTTGCTAGAAAAGCCATGGCATCAGCTATAGACGAGAGAGCTACTGTATGTCAGTATCTTAGGGGATATCAGAATTTATAATATGGAGCAAATTCAGCCATCACATATGTCTTGACAAGTTATCAGAAACATCACATATGAAAGACAGTATCTGATCCCCCCCTCTCTGTTTCCATATGTTTTTTTTTTTTTTTTTTTTTTTTTAAGACCCACACTTCAGATATCCTAATATCCACTCTAAAGCATAATTTACATATATTATTCTTATGATGTTGGACTGACTGGCAAGAGCACCCACAAGCTGTGATTGCATCCTTACTTTCTGTAAATGCTCTATATTTTCTGAATGGGATGCACAGAAAATGCCACACTGAAAATGCATATGATGATAAAATAATAATAATAATAATAATAATAATAATAACAACAACAATAATAACAACAACAACAACAACAACAACAACAACAATAATAATAATAATAATAATAATAAATCACAGTTCTGAAGCGCTTCACAAAAATTAAACTTTACAGTGCAATAAGATAAAATAGCATAAAAACAGAAAAATAAATTGAAATAAAATAAAAAAAAAAACAAAAGCAAAAACAGAAACAAACAACAATAAATGCATCAAATAAAATTACAATCAGGATGTGAAAAAGTCTATAAAGCTAAAGATTAAAACAATGATATTACATAAATCGTAAGTTCTTCTTATTACAAAAAAAAAAAAAAAAAAAGGCCAACGAATGACAATATGTCTAAAGACATTGCTTCAAACAGCCAGTGGATTCACCAGCTGTAATTCCACTCTATACACAGAGATGCTGATGTTTGAGTGATCTCTCTTAGCTTAAGCAGATACAGTGGATATACAGTACACAGACTTCTGAGGTGGCCAAAGTACCTGCTCTCTGGTTGGTCAGCTGTAGGAACTTCATGATGTGGAGGTGTTTGCTGTGGAATGACACAGATTACTGATGGTGGTGGTGGGTCAATGCAAAGCCACAGCTAACAGCAGTGTGTAGTGGACTTAGCTCTGCTGAGGCTGGGCAAAGTGGGTGGGATGTGTCTAGGACGCTGGAATACACCGCTGAGCCTTCCTGAGGTGTTGTGGACCTACTTCAAAGACACATCTGTGAAGGAAGGTGCCCACTTGACAAGTAGAAGTCAGAGTAGGTGGCTGGCGAATGTTGCTGCATGTCTCATCATCCTGTAAATCTGTGACAACATGTTTTCTATGGCTCTCGTTTGCATGACACTGGAGCGTTTTGTGACTTTCTAGCTTTCTCACCTGGGAGTATGGCGCACAGAATAGTAACATTGTGTGTATTGTTATGCCATATTTTTAAGTATTGCATATTTTGATCAGTTCTAGTATATACATACAGCTAGCATGTTATATAACTGTATACATGATGATAATGGCCATACTTTATCAAGACTTCACTCAGAAGATTACAAGTACACAAACAAGTAAATGTACAACTACAAAGAAATACAAAACTGCGTGTATGCACACCTGGTGACAATTTTAGAAATCACAATCACTGAGAAATGTTACGCAGGTGCATGAGCCTCATCCTCCTCCCTGTCAGCTCCCACAATTTACCACATATGGTCAATGAAACACCTTCTATGAATATTGATATGCATATAAAAGAGCTTGTTAATTTGCTTATTTGCGCGAGAAAATGGCACAATCAGGGCACAGGCCCAAGCAGAGAAACTTCATTGGGTGTGAAATTGAGGTTCTTGTGGGAGATGTTAAGGCAAGGAAAGAGATATTGTTTGGTGGCTTTGGTGCAGGCATAACAAACAAGACAAAAAAGCTTACTGAGTGGCAACATGTCACTGAGGCAGTCATCGCTGTAGGTTCAGAGGCAACGACAGAAGAATGGTGGTAAGATGCCAGGAAGTGTATCACCGTGCAGTGTAGGTGCCACTGGTGGGGGCACGGGAACCCAGAAGCTCAGTCCCCTTGAAGAGCGTCTGGCTGCAATAATTGGAGACACTGTGCTTAGTGGAGTGGTGCCAAATCATGAGGGAGGCATCAGTTTGGCTGGCACTCCTGTGGGTGAGCCAGGTTGGCTCCAGATCTCTCTACTTATATTTGTGGAAATGGAACCACCTGCAAATACCCCACATTTCTCTTAGACTCAAATATACATCAGGGTTAATGCTTGAATAAATTTTACATTTCAATAACACAGAAAATATCACACTGTGTTCTGATAGTGTTCACTGGTGGAAACATGGCGTCTCCAGTGTCTCCAGTGTACACCCAGCAGCAGCCATGTCCTGACGTACTTCCAACACAAGACACATCATCATATCTGCATTATCTGGCCTAACGTAGCCTAATAAAGCAGCATGCAAACTGATGCATCTGATGAGGGTGCCGCCTGCAGGTTGGTGCAATGTAAAAAAAAAATACTCATGCCAAATGATGCTTGGACAAGATATATCTTATTTAAAAAGTTGTGCAGTTTTATATAAATGAGCAAAAAGAGAAATTTGAACATGGTTTCATGTATTTCACTACTTTGCCTCTGGAGTCAGTGCTTCTCATGTTCACATCATACACACCACAGTTTCTATGGAGGTGCACAAATTCACCCATCAAGTTCATTCGTTTATTTATTTGTTTTATTTTCAACTCCTTTTTTGTGTGTGTTAAATATACATAGGCAAACCATTCTGGCTGTTTATGATAATGGCACAATATTTTATTTTGCATGATGGAAAACTGTCAGATAGCATTTAGACTACTGTGACATTAAAACTTTCCACTGAATGTGAATCCATTGTGTCTGGATTCACTTCCTGACCTTCATCATGCCATCTGTCTCTTATTATTGCTACTGAGGGAAACTCCATTAAAAATAAATAATTTATTAAATAACCTCGTAATATATTGGCTTCTCTATTTCGTCCTGAAACAGAGAGGCCTTTGTATATATTTTTTTAAATTTATTTTTGGTGGGAGTCATCAGGAACAGCAGTTCTTTGCTCCTCGCTGCTGAAGATAACAATGGGGATGCTCCATCAAAAGCTACCTCCCAGTCAAACGATTTTGTTTTTCTGATGAAGTCGCTGGACAGTTAATTAAATGAACATGGTGGGATTTACCGTGTTGAGCAGTTATTTACATGCAGCGCTGAGGACAACAGGGATTTCTTCTCATTTACTGAGCTATCAAATCTTTATTTGATCTGGCGGACATCTATTTATACCTCAGCCTCTCTTACCTTCTGATCTCAGGCTCTTTCCTTTTCTCTGTATGCTTTCTGTCTCTTGATCTTGATGTTTCTTTGTCGGTTTCTTGCTGTCTCAGTATGTCGCACCTCCACCATCTCGCTCTGTCCCTTTCTCTATAGTGAATGCAGATGGTGCAATCTGATTGGCCCTGAAGGGCAGGAAGACACCTGCACACGATGGTGCATTTCAAATATGCAACAAAGCAGACACACACACACACACACACACACAAGCAAAAGCTGCCTTCAAACATTTACTCCTACACATACATTTCCTCCACAATCCTCCCAGGACTGGAAATGAACAACATGCACAATAGCATCTGTTTATATATTTGCCTGTTTGGATATTTGTTTCCAGGCTGTTTATCTGTTTGTCTGTAAAGTGGCGGATGTTAATACAGAATACCAAGACAGTAGTAAGGCGTGTCAGTCTTGATGTAGATCAGCAAACTCATCTGTCATTGCTAATGTTTCAGCATGTCACTGCAGATGTTCAGGAGAGATATTAATGGAGTGTTGTCTCTCCACCTCATTTCATCTGATGAATATCAACAAAGCTTATAGACAAAACAGAGGAGAGAGGAAGTGCGAAGGAAGGAGAGGAGAGGGAGAGAGAGGAGAGGAGTGGTGAGGAGCAGAGGAGAGAAAGGGAAAGAAAAGTTAAACTAGCTGATAGATAGATAGATAGATAGATAGATAGATAGATAGATAGATAGATAGATAGATAGATACTCAACGCTATTTCTAAAAAAAAAAAGAAAAAAAAAAAGTCATTTAATCATTAGTGAAATTTGAGAAAGTGTCTGCCAACACAGGAACAATACTGACTCAGGGCTGACAAGTCTAAAGGTCAGGATTGTGTTGTTAAGATGGTGTTTTCTGCAGTGAGGAGCTGCTCATTACGAAGTGTGTGAGATTACCCCTGTTCTCTTAACTTCAGGCCAGGGGAAACAGCTAAAAAAAAAAAAAAAAAAAAAAAAAAGAAAGAAAAAAGTTGTAAGGGCATTTCCTCTGTGAAAAAAAAGAAAGAAAACAACAACAACAGCCGCAATTTATTCATAAAGTCTGACATTTTGGCCAAGGCTGTCATCAGATACGGCATGGCAGTGGGCCCCAGGCATTATATATAGTCGTAATTATCACAGGTGAAAGCTATTCAGGTTGATTAGATCTACACACACCATGGAGGGAAAAAATCCACCACTCTATGCCTCAGCCCATCCGTGGGGAAGCGGGGAAGCATAATTAAATTAAACAGGAGAAAACGAGAAAATATAAGCTCAGTCTTTAAAGCTACATAAGATTCCAGATCAGGAAAAAAAAAAAAAAAATGAAAAGTGAGGATCGAGCCATAAGGGGCCATCAATAACTCGGCTTAGGACAACTATATAAATAAGAGATAAGCCCATATACGATGGAGCAGACGCAGTAAAAATGCAGTATTGTTTATTGTAGAACAATAAACAATGAATTGCAGACATAAATATGGACAGCAAATCATTACTCAGTAAGAAAATGAAACATGATGCTGTTACACAAACAATATACCACAAAGTTCCCCATCAAAGGGCTGGGCAGTCTATAAAGGGGAGATGCTGTACAAAAAACATGGGGCTAGATCACAAATACAAATGCAGAGACATCTCTTTTAACTGTAACTGGATGCCTCAGGTAGAGGGGCATCTCACTCAAAGCGCCTGTGTGGTAATATAAAGAACAACCGAAGACCTGGCATGAGCTGTTATGCTGTATTTTCCATCTCAACATTTCTCCTGATGCATCAATATTTAAACTCTTTTGTCCATCCTGCCGGCTCACTAAACAGACAAACAGAGCCGTCGTAACAGACAGGTACTGTAAGAAGACAGACATATTTGAGGAAAACAGAGGAGAGAGACAGGCAGGTGGGCAGACAGGAATACAGATAAACAGACAGACAGACAGACACACCCAATCAAATAAATAAATAAATAAATAAATAAAAATAGATGTGGTATGATGCTGACGTGTTATACATCTTGTTCTAGCACATCATCACTACTGGCAAAAGGCAGCGATAATTTAATGTCTGTCTATGTGAAACTGTTAAATGCATTTCCCCATATTGACTTGAGTGTTTTGATCCCCATCTTTCCCTATTACCCTATTACTCTCACTTATCTTCCTCTCTCTGTCTGTGTCACCTCCACTCTGTCACACTGCTCAGGTATCTTCTCTGCTCCACCCTGCTTTTCTCCCTCCCTCAACCACCACCCTGTCCTCTCCGTCTCTCTGTGGCCGTCTAACATGATGGCCAGTTGACGTTTTATTATGATTTTCCTTCTTAGGGGCATTGTGAGCCTTTTGTTATTGTATATTACAGTATCATACAATCTGCATGTAATTGCAAAACAGCTCACCTGTTGCAGCAGCCCGGGTTTGATCTAGCCCCCCACCCCCTTCCGGCTTCCTATGTATCTATACTGTCACTGTTCTATCCAGCAGAAATACACCAAAATGTTTTCAAAAAACTCACGAGAGTTATTCACAGTCACTGCTTTTATCAAGCTTGAATGGCATACAGAGATTTTGAGCAAAACAATGTCTGCAGCAGAGAACGCCCACAAAGAGCAGCTAGCTGAAGCAGATCAAGGAACAAAGAAACAATTTGCCTGATTTGTTGCAAAATACCAGTTTAGAGAATGTTGGGAAGAACTGTGGCTCGTGAAAAACAGGTCCAATATTTGTTTCAGTGACCTTGGGACATAGAAGTCGGTCATAGTCTGTTCTCTGATATGTCTTCTTCCATTAGAGTGTACAGACTTGCCACTTGTCACTTAAGGTGTGTGTGTGTTTGTGTGTGTGCACTACAGACATGCGGCACAATGCAGGAAAAGACTCAAGTTGCGCTGTATGACTTCTGAACCATTTCTGCTCTGAGCGAACACTTCTTTGATTCACGGCACACACATTTTACACACTGTTTTGATGCACTGTGAGATGCCAGACCCGTCAGTAGCCACGCCTACTAAAAGAGATTTTGATGTAATTCATGGTTTCCACCAAGCTTTATAGCTCTCAGCTCACATTAGCAGCAAGTGGGGATGTATACACTGTGTAATCACTCGCTCTACTGGGATTTTCCATAAGCTGGCTTCTAATGAGCAGTTTGGGTGTATGCTTGTTTTGTGTATGCTCATTACTAACTAGCTGCATACAGCATCAATCATGACAAATTGTAGTGTAGTGAGATAAATTCATGGTATTAGCCTGCAGGGCTACAATGTGTAATTGCTGCGCCATGGAAACATGATCCCTGTGGGTTCCCCATTTCCTAAATTAACCCTCATCCTCTCACAGTCCTGCCTCCACACATAACAGTCATGACACACACAACGCACACATTCAATTTAAGTGCCACATAGACAAGAGCTTGCTTTTCTCCAACCCAGTACAGCAACCAAACATTAAGACATTAGTGCACACACATCATCAGCCACTGTATTTATTCATGACTGTTACCACCATCTGTCAATCACACCACTCAAGTCAATAAGCTCTCCCTCAACACTGTGCATTAAATAATCGTTACCAAATGATAACATGCACTTAATGGCAAGCCGATGTATAGCTTTTTATAAAACATTTGTATGGAGAAATTCATCAGCATGCCACCGCAATGAGAGGCTGTGTGTATTAATAAATTCCTTACTCGCATGTTGTTGTTGGTATGTGCTGCAAAAGCTGGACCCTTTCTTGTGGAATGATAAGTGAACATATCAGCGATGGTGTTGTTGTATCTCAAATATATGGCCATGAAATCCCAGTTTTTCCTATTACTTTTAATTACTTAGGGCTCCTTTATGCAGATGCATTTCTCTTTTTATACATTCTTGGCACAATACCTAACCATCATGCACATATTTCCTAAATCCACAACTTTTTTGGGGGATACTGATGGAACTAAGCGCTTCGACTCAACTCCCCCATTGAACCAGTGATGAGAACAATGTGTACGACAGTTAAAGGGACAACTCAGACATTACTCGCTAAGTCATTTGCGAGAATCCATATTAGAAAAAAAAGAAAAGCAAGTGCTGGAAAGTGCATGGTGCTATATGTAGATATCACCCACCTCTGTGTTGTTCTTTCTCACCCTCTTTCCATCACACCTCCTGTCCTGTCTTCTCTCCTTGTCACTCAGGTCAGCCCGGGTCCTGGCCCTGTCTTGAGTAATGTTCTATCTGTCCCTTTAATATATGCTGCCCTGTCAACACGTTCCCGACACACAGTCTCTCTGGTCTCCCTCTCTCATTCAGCACGTCAATATGTTTCTGTCTCTCATTCTCCCTCTGTTCCCTCGTCTCCCCTCACACCATTACCTACCTGGCCACAGCTTGGTTTTTGTTCAACAGTGCTGTGCGTCTGGCCTTTGCTGTCTCAACATGATGCCAGCTGTCTCCTCTGTCCCCACGCGCCTGCAAATCCACCCTGCACAGATGTCCCCTGTCTCAGTACTCAAAACCTTTACTTAAGTAAAAGTAACAATACCACAATGGAAAGTACTCTAGTAAAAATAAAATGCCTGAATTTGACAGTGAACTGTAGCCTATGTAACTTTCAAAAATAAAAAAAAGCTCTTTCTCAGTGGTAAATTGTTGATGCGCAGTTTAACTGTATATATGTAGTATTAAGTGGTTTAAATAAATGTGTGATTTTATGAGCGTATTGTATGGTTTGCATGTAAAAATGTATTCTGTAGAATGACTGTAGAAGCTCTGTAGAAGTAAAGCCATCAGATAAATGTGTTGGAGTAAAAAGTACAATATTTACCTCTGAAATATCGTCGAGAGAAAGCATAAAGTCAAACAAAATTGAAAAGCTCAAGTAAAGTGCCAGTACCCCAGAATTACACTAAAGTGTTGTACTTACTCTCTGCCTCCTCAGCCTGTGTTTCATTCTTTCGCTTTCTGTTTTGATCCTCTCCCCCATCCTTATTCCTCTACTCTATTCTCAACTTTCCTCAAGTATCTATCTGGCAAAATGTACACCCCGTGAGAACCCCGCTCTCCCAGTACTTGCACAAGTGTTACACCAGCAATGGAGGGCCTGTGCTTGCTATTGACAAGTGCAGTATTGAGTGCAAAAACACCACGGCAGAGACGACCTGTCACTGACAATGCTGCAAAAAAAAAAAAAAGAAAGAAAAAAAAAAGACTCTCAGGTTTATTATCGCATAAAAAATACATATCAAAAGTTGCCTCTCCAGCCTTTCTCCTGAGGTCTTGCTTTGTTGCCCTTTGAATGTGAGACCAGCTGTTTTGTTCTCTATACTGTCTTATTTTCTCCTCCCCTCTGCCCCCTAGTCAGTCCTTTCCTGTGCTGTGTTTTCTTCCTTTTATTGTGGAAGTCAATAATTCAATGAGGTGACATGAGACTCACAATCTGGAAAAACACCAGTTTTAAGTGACAAGTTCCACTTGTTTGGGCCTGTCTTTATGTGCTGCACTGTGCTGTTAAAAAGACTCTTGGCATTGGGCATTTTTCTGTGTATTACACTTCAGACTGACCATGGCCAACACATATTCAAGCCAGGATCAATTTGAAGACATCTTGATAAGTGTATTGTAAATCAGAGTACAAAAATCAATTAGAGTGGTGTTGTGGTTGCTGCATGTGTTGTGACTTACCCTGTTATAAAATCTGCCCAAATTACTAAAAATCTGTGGAAAAATATTAATATTTTCTCCAAAGAATTTCTTAATAAAACAGATGGGAGATTTTTCCTCGATAAATCAGATTAATTAAATCACATCTGATTATTATGCAATATTAAATTTGTGAATGCTTGACACCATCTTAATTTGCCATGCATACCACATGATATGTAGATACAGCAACAAACAGGATCTTTTTTTTTTTTTTTTTTAATCAGATTAGACCAGCATCCACCTTCAGATACTTTGCAACAATATGTGATATTCAGTGCATTTTAGAAAGTATTTTTATGAGTGTTTTTGTTGTAACCTCTTTCCCAGAAGTGGCTTTTCCAGTTAGTGTTTTCTTGTATTTCCAAGAACATGTCTGAAGTTGTTGCGTAAAGCTATGGATTACATGTGAATGAAAAAAACAAACAAAAAAAAAAAAAAAAAAACAGCGATACTGTACCATAATGAGAGCAAAAGAGTGGGACTTATTCCAGTTGAGACAAAGTGAGTGCCAACCCCGTCGCCAGAATAAAGTGCCATTTCACATGTCTGCAATCTAACAAAATGTGATGAAATCTCTGAAACATTTCTGCAAAGGCCTGATTGTACCACCACACCTGCCATCTAACGTGGTGTTTGTCACTCGTTTTACACTCCATCACAACACTTCAGTGCATCCTTGGTCTGCAGAAAAGTAAAATGTCAACATATTTTTTGTGGTGGCCTACCTGTGAGAGCCCATATCCTTTTCTCACAACATGTTTTGTCATTCTGGTGCATTAATACCTTGGGTGGCTGCGGCTGATGTTGAAATTGGTACTTCTATTACCTGTGCCATTTCTGCCTGTGCAGAAATGTCTTTTTCTGTCTATCTCTTTTGTGGTTTTGCTGGAAATATCTTAATCTGACATCTGTCTGTGTGTGGTTAGCCACCAATGGGAAAAAATGAAAGGGTTGATTTTTTCTTTAATCTTTCAGTAGTGAAGGTCATTTCACTAATTGACTGTATTTGATTTTATCTCATCATTATACACTCAGCACCCACTGCACTCCTGCCAGCCTGGGAGGAGCTTTCCTCTCTCGCTGATCCTTGTGAGAATTTCTTTCACTTTTCCCATTTTTGGCTTCTGGAGTGGAGTATTTTTCTTGCCTGCTCTGAGGGTTCAGGCCAAGGGGTTTTGTTTTGTTCTCTATAAACAGTGACAAAGGGCTCTAAATGAACTTTAATATTAACTTACAGGTCATTTTGCCAGTATACTCAGAGAGCCAGGCATAAACTTGCATTCACACTATGTTTGAAGTGCTTGCCTCAATGTTTTTAGCTCTCTTCTCTGAGAATCACAGTCCTTTCACACAAGAAAACCTGTAGCACAGTATGGTTCCTTTGTATGTCAAACCTCTTACAC